>NC_081415.1:265663924-265963924 GCF_030272615.1 Cryptomeria japonica
TATGGCTTCTAACTGTCTTGAAAAAGATTCTACTGAAAGGAGAGATTACCGAGATGACAGACAGAAAGATAATCATTATAGATGACACCGAGACTTCAAAAGAAGAGATAGAAAGACATGCTTAATAGCCGATGAGGAATCCAATGATGATAAATCAGATGAAACTGATACAGAGGAAGTAGTTTATGTGGCTATCAAAGATGGATCAGATGAAGAAAGGTATGAAGAAAAAGCCTTAATATCTCACATAAATACTAATGATTCTTGGATCATAGATAGTGGATGCTCACATCACATGACAGGTGATAAACACAAGTTTGTTATGTTAGAAGATTATGATGGAGGTTTTGTAAGATTTGGTAATGATGCACCATGTCCGATAAAAGGTAAAGGATCCATAACACTTCTTGACAATGCAAAATGCAATGATGTTTATTGGGTTGAAGGTTTGAAATATAGTTTGTTGAGTGTAGCATAGCTAAATAACACAGGTTACCAAATAGAATTTCAGAAAGAAACTGTCAAAGTTCATGACAAGAATGGAAAGTTAGTTGCTACCGGGACACAAACAAAAGGTAACACATTTCACCTTGACTCAACTTGGAATAAGTGTCTGTATGCAAAGATAGATGATACCTGGTTATGCATAAAAGGTTTTGTCATGTAAATTTTGATAATCTGATCAAAATAAGTAAGAAGCACTGAGTAAGAGGACTACCGAGTTTGGAAAAGCCTGAGAATGCTATGTGCCAAGGATGCCAGATGGGTAAGATGACAAGATCAAGCTTTACAAGTAAGTCCTAAACTTCTAAGGGAATTTTAGATCTTGTGCACACTGATCTTTGTGGTCCTGTGAAAGTTCAAAGTTATTATGGTGATAAATATTTCATATTATTTGTGGATGATTATTCAAGGATGATGTCAGTAATGTTTTTAAAAGAAAAATCAGAAGCTTTTCAAATATTTAAATGGTACAAGGCAAGAGTTGAAAACGAAATAGGAAGACAACTGAAATGTCTTAGATCAGATAGAGGAGGAGAGTTCACATCTGATGAGTTCAACTTATTCTACAATGATCATGGTATTAAAAGACAAGTCTCTGCACTAAGAACTCCACAACAAAATGGAATAGCTGAAAGAAGAAACAGATCTATTGTGGATTGTGCCAGAACCTTGACGATTGAAAAGAAAGTGCCACAAACATTTTGGAGAGAAGCAATAAGCACAACAGTTTACACCCTAAACTGAGTACAACTGAAGAAAGGAACTTTGAAAAAACCATATGAAATCTGGTATGACAAGAAACCTAATGTAAGTTATTTCAAAATCTTTAGAAGTAGATGCTATATACACAAAGATGATAGAAATGGAAAGTTTGATCAGAAAAGTGAAGAAGGAACATTTATAGGTTATTCTTCTAGAAGCAAAGCATTTAAATGTCTAATCAAATCATCTAACAAAATAGTAGAAAGTGAAAATGTGAAAATTGATGAATTTGCAAGAAGAAATGATGAAGGAAACTCCAAAGAACCAGAAGATTATGATGAATTTGTCTATGTTCAACCGACAAGTCCTACCGAGAAAACTGCAAAAGGAAATATCAAATTACCGAGTGATGAAGAAGATCATACGGAGCCTACCAAGCTTGTATTAGCCAAGTATGTCAGAAGACATCATGCATCAAGTAAGATTATAGGAGATAAGGATGATCCAGTGATGACAAGGAACAAACTGAGATAGAACACGTCTGATAGCTGAATTTGAACCCAAGATAGTGAAACAGGCATTTAACAGTGAAGATTGGATAAATGCTATGACAAAAGAGATTGATCAAATCAAGAAGAATGACATATGGACACTGGTCCCAAGACCGAAGGACAAAAATATAATCGGTACAAAGTGGATTTTCAGACACAAGCTGAATGAAAAAGGTGAGGTCATTCAAAAGAAAGCAAGATTAGTTTGCAAAGGTTATGCCTAAGAAGAAGGAATTGATTATGGTGAGACTTTTACACCTATGGCAAGACTTGAAGGAGTAAGAACATTGTTGGCATATGCTGCTTACAAGAATTTCAAGGTATACCAAATGGATGTCAAATCTGCATTTCTGAATGGTATATTAGAAGAAGTTTTTATTGAACAACCTGAAGGATTTGTTGAAGACAAGAATAAAGATCAGGTATGTAAATTGAACAAAGCTTTATATGGTCCAAAACAAGCACCTAGAGCATGGTATGAAAGATTGCACTCTTATTTAATCAAGATTGGTTTTATAAGGACAAGTGAAAATAGTAACATGTACATGAAGAATGATGAAAATGGAATACTGATCTCAGCCATATTTGTTGATGATATTATCTTTTGTGGAAATGACTCTCTATGCAAGAACTTTGGAAATGAAATGAGCAAAGAATTTGAGATGTCATTAATTGGTGAGATAAAGTATTTTATAGGTTTACAGATACTGCAAATGAAAGATGAGATTTTCATTACTCAATCCAAGTACATAAAGGAAATCTTGAAGAAATTTGGAATGGAGGATTCAAAACCAGTAAGTACTCCTATGACTACCAACTGTAAACTATCAAAGATTGTTGAATCTGCATCTGTTGATGAGACACTTTACGATCAATGATTGGAAAGCTACAATATGTTGTTCATAGTGGGCCAGATATAGCACATGCAGAAGGTATAGTTGCAAGATTCTCTGCAGATCCTAAGGAAACACACATGACAACAATCAAGAGAATTTTCAGATATTTGAAAGGCACTGAAGATTATGGCTTAGTATATCATAAAAGAAATAACTTTGATTTAAAGGTTTATACTGATGCTGATTGGGCAAGCAACATTGATGACAGAAAAAGCACAAGTGGAGGAGCTTTCTTTTTAGGAGAAAGACTAGTGAGTTGGCTTAGCAAGAAACAAGGATGTGTTTCACAGTCAATAGCAGAAGCTGAATACATTGCTGCAACATTGAATTGTACCAACATAGCATGGATCAAACAACTGTTGGAAGGTATAAATGAGAAAGTTACCGAGCTAGTAACTATATTCTATGACAATACTAGTGCCATTAACATTTCAAAGAATCTTGTTATGCACTCTAAGACAAAGCACATCTCTATCAAATATCATTATCTTAGAGAAGAAGCTCAAGAGAAGAAAGTGGTGTTGGAGTATGTTAGCACAAAGGAACAAATCATAGATATCTTTACCAAGCCACTGCCAAGGGACACTTTTGAGTATCTCAGAAGTAAGTTAGGGGTCCTATCCCTATCTTCTACTCACTGACCGAGTTCGGTGAAAGCATCAATTTGATGACTCTACAGATTATCTTTTAGGGATTGATGCCGATTTACACACTTTGGGATGTTTTCTAAAGGTGTGCAGGAAACAAATATAAGAAATAGGAATTGAAGACTTAAATGCTCTGATCGAGACTAAGTTGACACATAACAGTAGGAAATCACTTCATACAAGAAGAAATTATGTTTTAGTTCTTTACTTTTTGGCATTGTTGTCAAAGGGGGAGAAGACTGAAGAAAAGAGGAGAAGACAAATGTATGGGGGAGAAGACTGATGACAAGGGGAGAGCATTTCAGAATCTCACAGCAATCCAAATCAATTAGGTCAAATCAATTGGTTTTGCCATCAATGCCAAAGGGGGAGATTGTTGGCATTATAACAGACAAAGAGAGATTGTTGGCATTTAAATAAGGATATTGAGAAGGTTGTTGATGATTATGGACATAACTTATTAAGGATGTTTACTGTCTTAATATTATTATTTTGTCATTGATGTCAAGAAATTGATTTTCTAATTCAGTATGATGTTGCCATATCTTAAGAAGTATGATTTGATGAGTATAAAGATGTCGGTAAAAGACATAGACAAAATGTGATGAATAAGGGGAGAAATAAGTTATTCAATGGGCAACTATTACTAAGTTAGACAATGATGAGATCATGATGTTTAGAATTTTTTGATATCCTACATATGTTGTTGATTGTAAGGTTAATACTATACTATGTTCCCGAGCAAATAATCTAGTCGATAAACCCTAAGGAACCTAGTCGGTAAACCCTAAGGTTATCGCTATCGGTTAATGAAGTCGGAATGTCTACCGAGTGAAGTTTAGTATTTATCGAATTGCAACCGAGTAATAACAGAATGCATTGAATGAACAAAAGCATTATTTAATGAAGGAAGTTGATGAGCTGGCTATGATTAAATGATTGGTATGTCACGAATGAAGTTTGTTAACGAATCTATGGCAAAGAAAAATCGACAGGAAGATCTACAACATAGATTGAACCGCAATACCCTAGCACAAGTTCCAAGAAATGTATGCAAGTTCCAAGGCGGGGTAAAACATTTTTCAAATCGAAGGATACATTGAACCTGGTCTAAGTTTGAAGATCTAATGGCTATGATTGATCATGGGAAATGTGATCAAGGAGATTAAGCAGTTGGGAAATTGTTTAGAAATAAGGAACTGTTGATAAATAATGTATGCTGGCAAGTGTATGCACAGGGATGCTACACAGTGATTACCAAGCACAGAAGCTTGAAGACCTATTTGAATAACAGAGTATAGAGCCCAGCAGATGGACAAGATAAAGTTCTATGTCTAGATTGTATTGAGAAAATAAGAATCTACTTTAGCATTTTAGATGTGAAGTTGCAGATAGATTTTTATTACTGTTATTTTGTGAAGTGATAGAAAATCTCTTAACCGAGTGGACTTAACAGTCTTATTTGTAAAACCCTCTAACAAGGTGACATTCGGATTGAGTGTTTGAAATCCTTTAACAAGGTCACTTCTAACAAGGTGAAGATCCTAATAGATATGAGGGAAATCCCTTAACCGGGTCACATCTAGCAATGTGTTTGTAATCTTTAATAGGATTTTCTTTTAACCGAGCATACTCTAGAAGAGTATTTATTAGTGGGTCCGAAATCCCACAGTAGTTTTTCCCTATTTGTGTTTCCACGTTAAATTTGGTGTTATGAGTGTTATGATGTTTATATGCTTTTGAGTTTGCATGTTTAGCAGTTTTGATTATATTACTGAAGTATATGTTACCGAGGTTGAATCTATTGTTTTTATGGAAGATTAAGTTTGTATGATTCACCCCCCCCCCCCTCTCATCTTATTAGCTTGCCATCTGTACTTAACATTAAGTATCAGAATTATCATCAACTTAGTGCCCAAATCTTAACAAAAACCCTCCAAATCATCCTAGAAAGAATCCTCCTCCAGATTTTCTTCGTTGTTCTACATAATAGGATTGATTTTGGCCTTGTTGCAACTCTCTTGAACATCTCCTAATTTAGAAACAAGAGTAATCTTTGAATCCTCCATGACACAATAGTCTTCATGATAACTTGAAGACGAGATAGAATCAGTTAGAGCATCATGAATGTGTTGGGGAGCAACCTCACACACATTGGTCTCTTCATACTCATGGACAAGACTATCCTCATGGTCTCCTTACACCTCTAATTTGGGCTCATGCACATGTTCCTTTTGATCATCAACATCACCATGTTGTTCCAACACCACCATTTATGTGGGCATATAAATGTCTTTTTTCTCATGATCAATGAATAAAGGAAGATTATCAAATGAGAGGACTGAGTCTTCTTCTCCATTGTCAACTTTATCTTGTCTAATGGTTTGCTATTACAACTGATCATTCTCAATATCTTCCTACAACATATCTGACTCCTCCTCATTTGGAGCATGTGAAGGCTCACAAATAGTAGGTTGCACCTCTTCCTCATGTTGAGGATGATTACTATCCACCCTCCATACAACAGGTCCACCCTTAAAGAGGAAAATGGTGGTAGGAAAAAGAGGCCTAGGTGGTGGGGTATCTTGAAAAGGACACTAAGAGGTCTAAATAGTGGGTTGATGGCCTCTAAAGCTTCGAATTCTGAATTTGGGATTTTCTTAAATAGGTTCCTCAAAAAAATTTCTTGAAATGAAGGAGGGTTCCTTGTTAGCATTATGGATGAATTGATTATGTGTTGCATTGGTGTTTTGTCATTGATTTTAACACTACCTATTATGGTTGGTTACCAGCAAACAAGTTTTGGTTATCGGTAGAAGATCTAGTGTTATTAGTAGAAGAGACTATCTGTTGGACACTTTCGACATGTTTGGATCAGTGAAGTATATTTGATTTCATGTGTTATATGCTCCATGAGCATGTTTTGGTCAGTTGGTATTAGCTTGGTAATTGGATGCTATCATACACTCTGGTAAACCCTTACCGACACTGGCTTAAGGATCTACTGGCACAGCTTTCATTAAGGAATCGTGATAGGATGCATAGTTGGTGTTGGTGTAGATTCTTCATGGATTTCAAGATGCTGAAGATGTTCTTTGATCGTGCTTCAAACTGCTTGAAGACATTGCTTTGGCATTGTGGACCCAGAATAGGTCTGGTACCTATCTAGGTTATGGAATGGTATCATGCTAATGTGTACTCTACATGTTACCAGGATATTTCAAGATGATTTATGGATTTGTTATTATTGTTTTGGTCTTAAGTTGACATGTCATATCATTGTAATATGGAATTGCAATATCTTTAGGTGGTTGACCTAATAGGTTTAGGCCTTAGGGTTTGTATAAACAAGAGGTAGAAACTCTTTGTAAAGAATCATGGTTATTGGAAAGGTCATGGTCAAGGAATGTAATGTGCGAATATTGTAATATGATTCAGGAAGAGGAGTTGGTTGATCATTGGTGGTTGAATTGGATTTAAAAGAGGATTTAGTCCTCTGACACTGAGCTTAACCGAGACTGTAATCAGGTATGGTAGATGTTATTTCTAGCAGTTCACTCTATTGGATTGTTGTCCATTTATCTTGAGATGGTTGTATCCTCTCTATAGTCAATGAGAATCTTTTGTAATGAGCAGTACGCTCTAGGCAATGTGCCTTCCTGCAAGTGCAGGCCCCTCATTGTAACACATACTTTTTACAAAAGTACCATCTGACTGTGGGTAGGCTTCCCAACGTGGTTTTTCCCTTTTTGGGTATTCCACGTACAAATCATGGTGTTATGTGGTATGGTTGCTTTGCATTAATTATCTGGTTAATTGTTAAGTTGTATTGTTTACCTATATCTTTCCATACTGGTGTCTGTATGTGCTTTATCGGTACTTGATTTGTTTAAGGTTGTATTGTGGATTAAAAGTTATAATCTGTTAACAACTGATTCACCCCGCCCTCTAAGTTGTTCATCGGTTATCCTAACAATTGGTATCAGAGCCTTGGTCCTCTTTTGCAGAAGCTTAACCACTTGAGGTAGATCCTACGGAAACTAATCCACCAACAACTATTTTCAGAAGAGAAATCCCTAAGCTTGATGGAAAAAATTATGGGATATGGAAAATTTGAATGGAGACTCATCTTAGATGTCTTGGCAAGGATATTTGGGAGATCACTGAGAAAGGATACACACCTTATGATCTAGCATATGGAAATCCTACTCCTGCAAACCTGGATAAGAATATTCAAAATGATTGAAGAGCTAGAGAAGCCTTCTTGTGTGCACTTACTGATCAATAGATTATGGGATTGATTGACAAATCATTGGCTAAGGTTATGTGGGACAAATTGAAAACTTTGAATGAAGGGGATCCTACTGTCAAAATTGCTAAACTTGATGGTTACCGAATAAGATATGAAAACTTGAAAATGGAAGATAATGAAAGAATTGTTGTGTTTATGGAAAGAGTAAATGAGATTGTTATGGGAATTCAATGTTGTGGAGGATTTCTAAGTGAAGATGAAATAGTTTCCAAAGTCTTGAGAGCCCTTCCACTGGCTTACAAGATGAAGGTAGCTGCAATTAATGAGTTAAGAACAATGGCAAACACCTCAGTTAATAGAGACATTCTGATTGGGAAATTATCTGCTTTTGAGCTTGAAGAATTTGGATCTTCTGGAGTTGTAAAGTCTAAACCTTCTTTTCATGCATCATCATCAACATCTACTAGAAAAAGTGATTGGAAAGCCCTATATGCAAAATAATTGGAAGACATGAGGAAAGAAGATGAAGAACTTGAGCAACTGGAAGCCTTATTTTTTAAAAGAATACCTAAAGGAACATCTGGAAGTAAGTATGAAGGAAAAGAACCTTTTAAATGTTTTGCATGTAATAAGATTGGTCATTTTGCATCTAGAAGTCTTGAAAGGAATGCAAGGTTTGAGGAAAGAGTTAAGAAATATTTTAAGCCTAACTAGAACATATATAGATTCAAGAAGAGTAAACAATGCTACATAGCAGATGAGGAAGGAGTAACTAATGACTCAAGAGATGAACCGATAGAAGACTCTTCTAGTGGATCTGGAAATGGAAAAGAATGGGTGTTCTATGCTTTGAAGTAATATGAATCGGAACTGGCTATCAAGAATGTAGAAGAAGCCCTAATAGAAAAAGTTGAAGATAAGGATGAATGGGTAATTGATAGTGGATGCTCACATCATATGACTGGAGATAAAGGGAAATTTTTATCCCTGGAAGAATTCAATGGTGGTCAAGTCATATTTGGAGATGACAAGGCATGTATGATCAAAGGTAGAGGTATTATTTATTTGGATGGCAAGCATAACACTGATAATGTCTATTATGTAGAAGGTTTAAGGCATAATCTTTTGAGTGTTGGTCAATTGGATGATAAGGGTTTTCAACTTCAGTTTTAAGATAGAAAATGCAAAATCATAACAAGACTAGTTTGGAGATTGCAACTGTTATTCAGACAAGAAGTAATATCTTTCACTTGAACACTAGTAATAAGACATGTTTGATTTCTCATATTGATGAGAGTTGGGTATGTAATAAGAGGTTGTGTCATGTTAATTTTGACTATATTGTTAAGATCGGTTCAACTAAGGCAGTTAGAGATATACCTAAGATTATGAAGCCTCATAATCTGGTATGTAAGGAATGTCAATTGGGTAAGCAAGTTAGAAGTCATTTTAAGAGCATACATGATAAATATAATGATGTACCTGATTTGATTCACACTGACTTATGTGGTCCAGCAAGGACTAGAAGCTTTCAAGGTGATAGGTATTTCATGTTGATTATTGATGACTATTATAGAATGATGTGGGTGACTTTTCTAAGGGAGAAGTCTAAAGCTTTTGAGAAATTCAAGATCTTTAAAGTGAAGGTTAAAACTAAAATTGGATTGAAAATCAAATGTCTAAGATCAATTCATGGCGGTGAGTTCACTTCTCATGAATTTAATAGTTATTGTGAGACAAATGGATTTAGGAGACAACTATCTACACCTAGGACTCCTCAGCAAAATGGAGTAGTTGAAAGAAACAACATAACCATTTTGGATGCAGCTAGATCTATGATGATGGAAGTCAAATTGCCTCATATCTACTGGAGAGAAGCATTGAGTACAACAATCTACACATTCAACAGAGTTCACATCAAAGGTGAAACCGGTAAGACCCCTTATGAACTATGGTTTGGACATACACCTACTGTTAAGTATTTCAGAATTTTTGGAAGTAAATGCTATATTAGAAGGGATGATTCAATTGGAAAGTTTGATCCTAGATGTGATGAAGGGATATTTATTGGTTATTCAATTTAGAGAAAAGTATATAGATGTTATAACAAAATATTGCAAAAAATTGTGGAGAGTGCTAATGTGAAAGTGGATGAATAGTACATAAATAATTCTATATCATATGGCAAGGAACCAGCAGTGGAAATGATCATAACTGAACCAACAATGCCTCAACCAATATAGGAAGCTGAGACAGTTACATCGGCACAATCAGAAAATTCAATTGTGATTGATGATCAGAGAAGTGAACCCGAAGTTCAAAAGATACCAAGATATGTAAGATTAAATCATTATGAAGACCAAATTATTGGAGATAGAAACAAGGGAGTTATGACAAGAAGAAAACTAGCAAATGAAGAGGTGTGTCTTATTTCTCAAGTTGTATCGACAACTCTTATTGAAGCTTGTAAGGATAAACATTGGTTAAAGGCTATGGAATATGAATTAGATCAAATAGAGAAGAATGAAACTTGGTATTTAGTTTCCCAGCCTAAATGAGCTTTTAGGAATAAACTGAATGAGGATGGTCAAGTTATAAGGAACAAGGCTAGATTGGTTTGTAAAGGATATTCTGAAATGGAAGGAATTGATTATGGTGAGACATTTGTACTTGTAGCTAGAATTGAAGTTGTTAGACTATTTCTTGCCTATGCAGCTTATAAGAACTATAAGGTTTATCAAATGGATGTTAAATGTGCATTTTTGAATGGTGAGTTTGAGGAAGAAGTTTACATTGAGAAACCTAACAGATTTTCACTGATAGATGATAAAGATATGGTTTGCAGATTGAAGAAAGCTTTATATGGATTGAAACATGATCTTAGAGCTTGGTATACAAGGTTGGATAAATATCTTTTGAAGCTTGGTTTTACTAATGGCAATCTTGATAGTAATCTATATTATAAGATCACTGATAATGATGTTTTGATTATTGAAGTTTTTGTTGATCATATCATTTTTGGAGGAGAAGATAAAATGTACATGGAATTTGCTAACAACATGAAGAATGAATTTGAAATGTCCATGATTGGTGAGATGAAATTTTTCTTAGGTTTGCAGATTACTCAAACTGACAAAGGGATTTTTATCTGTCAAACTAAGTATCTGAGGGAATTGTTGAAAATTTTTGGTATGGAGAATTCCAAACTGATAAGTACTCCTATGGCTACAAGTGAGAAATTATCTATCAAGGATACTTCTACACCGGTAAATCCAACAAGGTATAAGTCTATGATTAGTGGTCTATTATATCTAACTCGGACTAGACCTGATATTATGAATGCAGTAAGTATTGTTTCAAGATATCAAAGTAATCCTAAAGAAAATCATGAATGTGCAGTAAAGAGGATATTCTGGTATTTGCAAGGAACAACAGAATATGGTTTATGGTATTCCAGAAATGATGATTTCACCTTATGTGCATATACTGACTCAAATTGGGCAGGTGATACTGATGATAGGAAGAGAACTTCTGGTGGAGCTTTCTTTCTTGGAAAGAAACTGGTTTCATGGATCAACAAAAAATAGTCATGCATTTCTTTATCTACTACAGAAGTTGAGTATGTTGCAACAACTAATTGCACTCAAGTCTTATGGATGAAGAAAATGTTGAAGGATATTAGGGTAAATTGTAGTGAACCGGTAGTTATCTATTGTGATAACTCTACAATTATTGACATGTCTAAGAATCCAGTATTTCACTTTAAGACTAAGCATATTTCAATAAAGTATAACTTTCTGAAGGACAAGGTTGAAGCAAAGGAAGTGAAATTGGTTTATGTGAACACTAAAGAACAGATTGGAGACATATTCACTAAATCGTTGTCTAAGGAATCATTTGAGTATTTAAGAGATAGGTTAGGGGTTTTTGCCCCTCCGACAAAGACTTGATTGATGAAGTTTGTCATTAGTCTGACATGGATTACCAGAGGTATTATTCATTTCAGCACTGATGAGTGGTTATACTACTCAGGGGAAGTAGTCAGCTTTGAGATTGAGAGTTTAATATCATTGCTTTGATATTTTTGTCAAATTTTTGGCATTGATGTCAAAGGGGGAGTGATAGTAATGTGAAAAATCATTCATAACCTTACAGAGAGATCATTCATAGGGGGAGAGCTATTGATTGCTGGTTGTCTTCCAAAGGGGGAGACTTGTTTGGCATTTCTTGGTACTTAGATATTTTTCACATCTGGTGTTGCTATCAATGCTAAAGGGGGAGATTGTTGGTATTATGGATGAATTGATTATGTGTTGAATTGATGTTTTGTCATTGATGTCAACACTACTTGTTATGGTTCGTTATCGACATACAAGTTTTGGTTACCAGTAGAAGATCTAGTGTTATCGATAGAAGAGACCATCTGTTGGACACTTCCAACATGTTTGGATCAGTGAAGTATATTTGATTTCATGTGTTATATGATCCATGAACATGTTTTGGTCAGTTGGTATTGGCTTGGTAGTTGGATGCTATCATACACTCTGGTAAACCCTTACTGGCACTGGCTTAAGGCTTTACCGATAGAGCTTTCATTAAGGAATCATGACAGGATGCATAGTTGGTGTTGGTGCAGCTTCTTCATGGATTTCAGGATGTTGAAGATGTTCTTTGATCATTCTTTAAATTTATTGAAGACATTGCTTTGGAGTGGTGGACCCAGAATAGGTCCAGTACCTATCTAGGTTATGGACCAGTATCATGCTAACGTGTACTCTACATGTTACCAGGATGTTTCGATATGATTTATGGATTTGTTATTATTGTTTTGGTCTTAAGCCGACATGGCATATCATTTTAATATGGAATTATGTAATGATCTTATTGTAATATCTTTAGGTGGCCGACCTAATCGGTCTAGGCCTTAGGATTTGTATAAATAAGAGGTAGAAACTCTTTGTAAAGTATCATGGTTATTGGAAAGGTCATGGTCAAGGAATGTAATGTGCGAATATTGTAATATCATTCAGGTTGAGGAGTTGGTTGATCATTGGTGATCGAATTGGATTCAGAAGAGGATTTAGTCCTCCGGCACTGAGCTTAACCGAGACTGTAATCAAGCATGGTAGATACTATTTCTAGCAGTTCACTCTATTGGATTGTTGTCCATTTATCTTGAGATGGTTGTAGCCTCTGTGTAGTCAGTGAGACTCTTTTGTAATGAGCAGTATGCTCTAGGTAGTGTGCCTTCCTACAAGTGTAGGCCCCTCATTGTAACACATACTTTCTGCAGAAGTATCATTAGACTGTGGGTAGGCTTCCCACCATGGTTTTCCCCTTTCTAGGTTTTCCACATTCAAATCATGGTTTTATGTGGTATGGTTGCTTTGCATTGATTATCTGGTTGATTGTTAAGTTGTATTGTTTACCGGTATCTTTCCATACCATCATTTGTATGTGCTTTACCGGTACTTGGTTTGTTTAAGGTTGTATTGTAGAGTAAAAGTTATAATTTGTTAACAACTGATTAACCCCACCCCCCTCTCAGTTGTTCACCGGTTATCCTAACATTCCTAAAACTTGGAATTTTTAAATTTGGGAGATTTAGGAGACTCACATTGTCTATAGATTGGGAATTTATGCTCATGGACCTCTCCTTTCATAAGATAATCCATTGTATTTGAGGAGGCTTTCTTGAAGTTGGGAATTGAAGAAGCTAATTGAGTCCCCAACTTCTGAAATTGAGAGATCAAACCCTCATCTGCTCGTCTTTAGAAACTATATCCCTTGCAAGATCCTCCTAATATTTCCTCCTTTGAGCCTCCAACTCTTTCTCAAGAAGATAAATTTTGAGAATCTAGTTCCACTTGTTGCAAGTCAAACTCTCATTGCCTTTTGATATCATTCAATTCCTTGGTGAAATCAAGCATCATTCTTTTCATATCACCAATGAAATTGTTTTTTCAAGATTGCTTTGTGCATAAATTGGCTGTCATGAAGGTTGAGCAAGGGTGGGTGGGTTGCAAGCATTAGGAAAATACCCATCTACTTCTGAAGTAAAGTCCCTTGGGATGAAACTAGGAGGAATCCTCTTTTGATCTTAATGGTAAGGAGGGGAATAATAGCCTACACTCTCATGAAATGAAGGGGAATAAAAGGTATTCCCTTGACATGTATTCATTATAAAGCATTTAAGAAGGAAATATTAATCCTAATAAAATGATTCAAGGACATATAGTCTTCTTTTCTAGAGATTGAAAACATACCATTAAGTGGCCAAAATTTGATTTGAGAGTCACTAGGTGCTTGAAGGATGCCTCTCTAAGGATTAATGGATTGAAGAACACACCAAATCTTCAACTTGTCTTGACCTTAGGACTTCTTGACCAATATATTTATTCTCAGAGTTGCTAGGTATGTGAAAATATTGCCTCCAAAGGCAAAAATTGCTAATACACACACCAACTATCAATAAGAAGTAATAAATATTGAACTAAAATAGTTGAAACTATCTCACCAGGTGTGTCAAAAATTGTTGTTGCAAAAGTTTTCACCTTTGTCTAAGCTATTAACTAAGACAACCTTATGAAAGATGGAAACAACCTCCAAGTGTGGGACCTTGATATTTGAGATTGAATCTCTAGAGAATGTTAGAATCAAAGATCATTGAGAGCGGGGGGGGGGGGGGGGGGGGGGGGTGAATTAGTGATCTACCAGAAGTTAAAACTACAAAATTATTCTTTATCCACTGGTTAACAATGTATAACAGATAAGACCATAAACATGCAGCAATAAATATACATATACACAACGCCAAAAAATTTACTTGGAAACTCGGAAAGGGAAAAACCGTGGTGGGCCTGGAACCCACAATATTCATATACTATGGCCAAGAGTACATAAATATTAAATAGATGGGGAATGCACTTGCATTCAGGATCAGTGCCTAGAGCTCACTGCTCAAATAAAGTTGCGCAGAGGGCTACAACCCTCAGGGAAGTCTCACTGACTTACAACTTGATTATGTTGGTGTAAATAAATATTCATTATGGATATTATTACACCTCACTTAAGTTAACTTAGGATAATTCATCTCTTCATAGTTTGGATTTGAGACACTTAGGGAAGTGTGCACATAGGGATAGAGCTTGTAGGACAAATTCCACCTTTTGTGGTCTTGTTTTGTTGTTACACTCCACATTCGATGGGTCATCCACCTCTTGTGGAATATTATATTATTTCTCCTACCTACCCTTGTTTCTCATTGAGCCACATGTCATGATTGTGTGCTCGTACATCCATATGGCCTTGCCTATATAAGCAGGCCTATATTCATTGTACTGGTTAATCTAGTTGATCATTTGCATATTGATGACAATACAGTTTGATCTTGTCATTCTATTGTCTCTCTTTTTATGCTTTTCGTTGTGCCCTTGATCTTGGCAAAATCCTACATGGTATTAGAGCCATTGGGGCTTCATTGATTGGTTTTTTGGAGACATTTTGGAAGGCTTCTATTTTTGGATTTGAGGAACAAGCATTTTTTGGAGGCATCTTTTTGACCTCACCATTGCGTCCGGGAGGCCGTTTCCATTAAAATTAAGTATAAACTCAACCATTTTTGGCAAAAATTGACTTTTGGGGGTGAAGGAATCTTTTGCCCAATTTGAGCGGTACGAAATTTTTGGATCTATAAAAAAAATATATATATATTTTTTTCTGAAATTTTTTCCAGTTTTGAAAAGCTTATTTTGCAGGCTTGTTAGACCGCTCAGGCCGTCGCGCAACACTAGCTTAGGCCACCGGTGGCTCCCGCAGCTCCCCGCACATGTTCTCGCAACCTCGAAACCATCGGTTTCCGATAGCCCAGCGGCCACCGCCAGTAGCACCACTAGCAGCCTGTGGCCACCACCGCAGCTTGCAGCTCACCACCCACCACTGCCCAAAGTGCCACCCAACTTGCCGCCCGCCGCTGCCCACAACGCCGCCCAACTCACCACCTGCGCGTCGCCCAGCCTCGGCGCCCCCCATCGGCTGCCGCCTAGACCGCCGTTGAGACCTCCCAACCCCGTTACCGACACCTGCCACTAGGCCTCTGGCAGCCACCGCTAGCCCTCAGGTAGACCTCTGGTCACCGCTTTTCGGCCACCATCAAACACTTTTCCGGCCTCTGTCAAATATTTCCGGCCACCGACTCTGATTTTTGGTGACCACCAACAGGAGCGCCCAGTCAACACCACCTGGATTTTTTGCACAGTCAGAATCCAGTCATCGCCTAGTTAGTTTTTTGGAAATTCACAGACCCCTCTTCGTTGAGCTATTTGGTTTTTTGGGCCAACTTTGGAGGCTCATAACTTGCTCAATTTCGCTCCTTTTTGGGTGCTATTTTTTTTGATTTGGGCTAATTTTTTGTTCTCTTCGCAGTGGTGTGGTTATCGTCTAGTTTTGGTGCATATTTTTTTTGTATTTTTTGATTTCTCTTAGTTGTACCCGTCCAATCCCCAATTCTACAACTTCAAAGGCCTCGTTTGAGCTCATACGACCTCCTTTTCAAGTGCCATTTTTTTTGAAAGTGCATGTTTTTTCATCTACTTTCATAATATATGATCAAATTTTAGAGATTTTGAGTAGAAGTTGTAATTTTTGATATTGGTCTTATTTGGCCTATTTGGTACTTGTAAATTACTTGGATCTTAATTTAGATCTCTTGCATTATTAGTTTGAGTCTCTTTTGGCCTTATTGAGGCAGTTGTAAAATTGAAATCAGAAGCCCAGTTTGCCATTTTTTGCAAGTGGCCCATTGTATACGCACTAAGTATAAAGTGAATTTGGGGGGGTGTCTTGTGTGCCTCTCTTTCCTTGTGCTCTCTCATTTTTGTTGCAATGAGTCCTCATAAATTTCCTCCTTTAACTCCACATAATTATGCATCATGGAAAATTAATGTATGGAGCAAATTAATGGAAAAAGGTCTCATACATTACATAGATGGAACAATAGCAACACCACTTGATCCTAAGGTTGATCCTAATGCTCAGTTAGAATGGATCACTAACAATTGCATGGCTCTTGGAACTTTGCGCAAGTATGTATCAAATGACTTCATTTTTCACATTGAGAAGTGTACAACAATCAAAGAGGCATGGGTTATGTTTCAGAAATTGTACGGTCAAGTTGATGAAATCAGAGGTTACAAAATTGACAATGAGCTCACCAACTTGGATCCCAAGAGTTTTGATATAATCCAAGATTATGTCACCAAAAAAAATGAGCTAAGAGAAAAGCTTAAGGATTGTGGAATTGACAAAAAGGATGCTCAGTTGATATTCAACTTGTTAGACAAGCTTGCACTAGAATATGCAACATTTTTGTCTAGCTTCCAAACTCATCATTTGACAGTGGGGAGTTCCTATGTTATGCCTTCATTTGATGCTTTCACAGAAATGTTGATATTGGAACAATCTAAGTTGTTTAACATGGGACTTCTCAAGTCTTCAAAGTCCAAGGCTTTGGTGGCTAATCAAGGGAATCAAGGAAGTCAAGGCAAAGATTCCAACAAGAAGAAGAAGCACTCTAAGTCAAAGCCACAATAGGAAAAAGGACAATCATCCTCTCCCTCACATGGTGATTTTTTATCCTCTTCCAAGAAGAGGACTCCACTTAAGAAGGATAAACCAACTTGTGCATATTGCAAGAAGTATGGTCATGATGAGCACTGATGCCACACAAAGAAAGTTGACCAATTAACTAATCTTCTTAAGGAAAACAACATCAACTTGCCATCTTCCTACACAAAGAATAATTCATCTCCTTCCTCTTCCTTACATTCTAAGGGAAAAGGGCAAGCATTTGTGGCTACAACAGGTTCTTCACAACAATGGATAGTTGACTCAGGTGCCTCATATCACATGGGCTCTACAAAGGAGCAGTTTTCTTCATTGGAGCCATCTAAGGTACCTCACATTTACATAGGTGACGATACACAAGTAGAGGTTGAAGGGAAAGGTTCAGTTGACATGGATGATGGAACTTTTGAGAATGTTCTCTATGTTCCTAACTTGTCTACCAATCTTCTCTCTATCTACCAAATCACTTGCTATAGGAATGGGAAAAAGGTTGAGTTTACACCAAATTCAGTTGTGGTAAAGGAACTTGATGATGATGCCTTGGTAGTAGTGGGACAAGTCAATGACAACTCAAGGCTTTATTCATTCAACCACTTTGTGCCAAGTTCACCTTCTAGAGCCTTGCTTACTCATTCAAGTTTTGAAAGTAAGCTATGGCATGAGCGGTTTGGTCACCTCAACTATTGCTATCTTCAACAGCTGAGCACTAAAGACATGGTCATAGGTCTACCTCGAATCAGTTTTTCAGAGGGTGTATGTTTAGGTTGCTCCATGGGCAAGCATCCTGAGGAGAAGTTTGATAAGGAGAAAGCTTGGAGAGCTTTGGAAGTTCTCTAACTTGTTCACAATGATGTAGCAGGTCCATTTCCAGCACCTTCATTTAGCAAGGCCCTCTATGTCCTCACCTTCATTGATGACTACTCCCATTTCACTTGGGTCTACTTTCTCATTCATAAGAGTGAAGTATTTGATAGATTTCAGGACTACAAGACTCGTGTGAAGAAGCAACCCGGGAAAGTGGTCAAGATTCTTTGCATAGATAATGGAAGGGAATATGTGAACAAGAGACTTGAGGATTTTTGTACATTTGAGGGGATTGATCTTCAACATTCTATAGCATACACTCCACAGTAGAATGGAGTTGCAGAACGCAAGAATAGAACTCTCAAAGAAATGGCTAGTTGTATGATTCATGCATGATCTCTTGATCCTACCTTTTGGGCAGAGGCTATCAGTTGTGCCACACACATCCAGAATCAGGTTCCTCACAAAGCTTTTCAAGGTATTACTCCTTTTGAAGCTTGTGCTGGTAGGAAACCAATTGTGAGACATTTTAGAGTCTTTGGGTGTCCAACATGGGCTCGCATTCCTCCGTAGAAATGCAATGCATTGGAACCTCAGAGTCGGCCTTGCATATTTGTTGGATATCCTGAGGGTGTTAAGGCATATAGACTGATGGATCCTGAGACACATGAGGTGCTCATTAAGAGGAGTGTTCACTTTGAGGAAAGCTCACCTAGCTTAGCCTCTCTACCTCCTCCACCTTCCTCCATTGTGGATAGTGATGCTAGTGATTCAGATGATGAGACTCCAAATCTGACTCGCAGGGTTTCACCTCCACAAGGTCCACTTGTAGTTGATGAGCCTCATTCTCCACCTCCACCTTGACCTCGTTGGTCTCGATAGACACTTGAGTCAATAGGTTCTCTTGTTGGGGATCCTTCAGATACACGGAGGACTCGATCATAGCATCAGGATCTTCCACATGCATTCATTGCTACCGCTTTCGATCCACAAACATTTCGGGAAGCATCAGGGGTTCCTGAGTGGGACCAAGCTATGGAGGAAGAGTATAGTTCCTTGATGAGGAACAACACATGGGATTTAGTCCATCTCCCTAAGGGGAGAAAGATGGTTTGATGTAAGTGGATCTATCAGACCAAGTTTGCAAAGGATGGTAGTGTGGATAAGTACAAGGCTTGGCTTGTTGCAAAAGGTTTCTCTCAGGTTACAGGTGTTGACTATACTAAAACCTTTGTGCCCGTAGCCAAGATGAACTCCATTCACTTGGCACTTTCTATTGTTGCAGCTCATGGTTGGGTTTTACATTAGATTGATGTGAAGAGTGCTTTTCTTCATGGTGATCTTGATGAGGAGATTTATATGGAGCAACCTCAGGGTTTCATCTAGGATACTTCCTTGGTTTGTAGACTAAGGAAATCTCTCTATGGCCTTAAGTAGGTCCCCAGGGCTTGGTATGCCAAGATGGATTCCTTTCTTCTCTCAGCAGGGTTCACCAGGTGTCATTCTGATCTGAATGTCTACATTTTGTGATAGGACTACTCTCACTTGATACTTGTGCTCTATGTTGATGACTTGATCATTACAGGGAGTACTGCATCCATCATTAGCAGGGTCAAATCTGCTTTGCATGACAAATTTACTATGACTGACTTGGGTCTTTTGTACTACTTTCTTGGGATAGAGATTTCACAGTCACCTTCTGGGATTACACTATCACAGCCCAAGCATGCTCTTGATCTCCTTGCATGCTTTCATATGGTTGATTGTAAGCCTACCCTGACTCCCTTTCTTTTAGGAGTCTAGCTTGAGGCTTAGTGTTCTTCTCCACCAGTTGATGCCACTTTGTATCATCAGCTTGTGGGTAGTCTCATCTACTTGACCCACACACGCCCTGATATTTTATTTGTAGTTGGCATGGTTTCCTGCTTCATGCAGGAACCACATGAGCTTCATTGGAAAGTCACCAAACGCATCCTTCATTACATCCAGGGTACACATCACTATGGGATTCACTATGCAGTAGGAACAAGACTTCGCTTGGTTGGTTACACAGACTCCAATTGGGTTGGTGATCTTGATGATCATAAGTCTACTTCCGGTTACAGTTTTCACCTTGGTTTAGTCCCCATTTGTTGGCAGAGAAAGAAGCAACATGTTATTGCTCTCTCTTTGATTGAGACTAAGTATCGAGGCACTGTTAACATAGTGACTGGACCATTTGGCCCCAATAGATTCTCATAGAGTTTGGGTTCACCACCATGACTGACAGTTCTACATTGTGACAATTAGAGTGCTATTACAATCTTGAAGAACCCGGTCTAGCACCAGTGGACCAAACACATCGAGATTCATATGCACTATATCCAAGAGCTTATTCAGGAGCAGGTCATTAATTTGCAGTATTGTCCTACAGTGGAGCAGTTTGCTGACATATTCACCAAACCTTTCACCAAGATTAAGTTCGAGTAGTTGCGAGCTCTCTTGGGAGTGTGGGATGTGTCATAAGGGGGAGGTCAGCTGACTTCTCCTTCCTCTCTTATGGGGAGGACTTTTTCCTCCTTGAGGTTTTCTCCTTCTTCTTTGAGAGTCATTTGTACATTCACCTCTCTTTTGGGGGGGAGCTTTTTCCCACTAGGTTTTCTCCCTTTCTTCGTTTGTGAGAGATTTCTTTGCATAGTTTTTCTTACATTTTTACATGGGTACCTATCATGGCCTAGTAGCCAGGACCCATCTTGCATTGTTGACTTGAGTCTTCATTTCCCTAAGTTTCACTTAAGGGGGGGTGTTGGTGTAAATAAATATTCATTATGGATATTATGACAATTTACTTAAGTTAACTTAGGATAATGCATCTCTTCGTAGTTTGGATTTGAGACACTTAGGGAAGTGTGCACATAGGGATAGAGGTTGTAGGAGAAATTCCACCTTTTGTGATTTTGTTTTGTTGTTACACTCCACATTTGGTGGGTCATCCACCTCTTGTGGAATATTATATTATTTCTCCTACCTACCCCTAGTATTTCTTACCTACCCTTGTTTCTCATTGAGCCACATGTCATGATTGTGTGCTCGTACATCCATATGGCCTTGCCTATATAAGAAGGCCTATATTCATTGTATTGGTTAATCCAGTTGATCATTTGCATATTGATGAGAATACAATTTGTTCTTGTCATTCTATTGTCTCTCTTTTTCTGCTTTTAATTGTGCCCTTGATCTTGGCAAAATCCTACAGATTACAATAGCAAAGTACAATGAAATGAACTCTTAAACAACATCTGACTATGTAAAAAATGAGTTCCAGTTAAGCTTAGAATCACTAATTGTCTATGCTCTGCTAAATACTCTATTTCTATCTCAATCAACTACCGGTTGGTCTGAAAGAAAAATGTGCATGTTAAACTCTGCTCAATCACAACAAAATGGATCACCACATCTCTAACATATCGAAAATCAATTGCCAAGCCACTTTTATATATCTGGTCATAACACAAAAGCAATATCCTTCAAGTCAGCTTCAAGAGATGTAGCGTGTAGCTCAAAGTCGACTTCAATCTCAAACAAAACATAGCACCAGACCAAAATATTATAACCACATGCTTCCTAAAAGTCTTCCCAATCACCAAGATCACAAAAGAAATCACCGCAATCATCGAAAATCATTTTGGATCAACACATTACCAAAATACTCTGTTTTACCGGTTAACTGGCTACCAGTTAACACCAACTTCTAGATAAGATGAATCATGACAACTAGATCAAATCACCATAAAGAGTTGCAAAGAGTTTCCATCAATGACAACCGTGAACAAACAATCAACCATCGAAAGTCACCTGAAATCACTAGATGAGTATCAATTGCCAATAGAGAAGGCCAACTTCCTTTCCAATCAAGGTACAATGTTGAACCAACCCAACACTTGTAAAGCCTAATTCTAGACCTATTTTACTACCTTGTAGAGAAAAGGGGAGAAGGAGTGTATAAAAGTAAAAGAGGTGATGCACCAAGACTGTTAGTCTTCCTTTTCCTATGATTGCACAAAACATCAAAGAAAGATACCTCAAACATACACAAATCTCTATTTATAATCAATGTCCAGGAGAAGCAAAGAAGTTAGAACTTGATGTGAAGCTAAAAGGGATTGAAAAATATTCAAAAAGAACATGTATAAGAATATTTAACATAGTTCATAATCTAGAAACATAGAAAGAGAGACCATAATTAGAAGGTGAAATTACACACACAACATACTTAGAAGTAGAGATAAGGTAAAAAAAGATAAATTTTATTGACATGAAGGCAAGGCAAACTTATGGTTACAAAAACAGATTTCCATAAGAGAAAAGGGAGAAGAACCTTAAAGATATGCTACAATTTTGCCTTTATAGTGCAAGCATAACTTTGATTGGGCATTTAGCTCAAAAACCTTAACCAACTAGGGTTAAGTTACAATAGGAAGGAAAATACATGAATTAGATCAAAGATCTGATTGCTTGTGATCTAGAGAAAATCCACTCATGTAGAGAAGGACAAAAGGAAGTAGTTGATATAGTTGATGAAGTTAGGAGACACCAAAACCTTGGCAACTCAGTAAAAGAGATGGCATTTGAACATTCTTTGTCATGACATGAAAGACTTCATACATAATAAATGGGCATGGAAATCCTTGAGAAGTGTTTGTAGAGCCTAGATGTAGTAATTGAAGTTGTCTTGCATCAGATGGAAGTAGTTGGAATGAAATCAAGTCAGATTTAGACCACAAGGTTAGGAAATAAATGTTGACCTACCAGTCAACAACAACCCTCATGCTAGCCATTTGAATTTGAATACTCTACCCCAAGTTTGAATGCAAGTCGTTAGATCTATCTTCATGTGCAAATGAGCGGTTGAGATGCATTGTGGAAGTCTATGTAATGGGAGATTAAAACATCACCATCAATCTACATTTGCATTGTTAGTTGGATGGTGAAGATCAAACAAGGGGCCCACCTTAGTGATTTATTCCTTTCTCTGTAGCTCTGCAAGTGAACATTTGATCTTTACTTTCTACCTATTGACTTATAGAATCACATTTCACTTCGCACACCCCTCTTGTCACCCACATCAACACTTGAAGGTTATCAAGCCAATAAAATATCCCATCAGTTTCCAGTCAACTTCAACAATCGTTGGCCCCACCTTATTTCTTTATTCCACCTTCATAGCTTCATAGGTCTTGTTTCCTTTATTTGTTTCTACTTGCAAACCAACAAAGGACACACTACTTTGCATACTTTATTTTTCATCACTCTGCAACTCCACAGGTTCACATTTCAACCTTATTTTCTACCTGTAGATCTACATAGAAGAATTTGCACTTATCATTTACACTGTATAGCTTTGTAGGTGACAAAACCAACTGCAATTTTTACTTGCAGAGTTGTGGACCTTCTTGCTTAAGTTAGTCATTTATTTGTTTGTCAATATCAAAGGTGAATTTAGGCAAAATGAGACAAGATTTGTACAATTTAATGGTTTCTGACAATGTGTCATAAATGGTTTGCAGTCTCTTATTCAATGTCACCTTGTCATCTTCAATCATTTTTAAGAATGTTTGTTTTCTCACTTCCTTAAATCTGTCCAAGACTATGTGTAGCCGTTTTCTCCAAAGAGTCAAAATTGTTGTTTACATTATTAATCAATTGAATCAATTTACTAGAGGGGTTGTTATTTGAATCTAGAGTTACATTTGTAGCCACCTTCTGTTGAACATCAATGGACATCAAAATTAACTTTTTATCTTCAATTTCAGATTTCACCAAGTTTTGGTTGGCTTGAGCTTGGACTGCAACAACAAGCATAAGCTTCTCTATAGGAGATAACTCGCCAATATCAACTAACCCATCAAGATTGATCTAGGGTGAAATTCCTATTACTGGAGGAGTGGTAGTTGCTAGATTGGCTATGATTTTGCCTCTGTTCACCTTAGTTGTCTCAGCTTCTCTTGACTCAACATCCTTCTATTGAATCTCAGGGGTTGTAGTGATGTCAGTCACCGGAGGATTGTCATTGGTCTCACCATCAATTGTGGTGTTACCTTGGTTTTCTAGTTGATCCTCAAACTAAGTTTCCACCTTCTGACTTTCAGAATCACCTTGCTTGTCTTTTGGCTGAGATGATTTAAAGGCATCTTTGTAGAAAGGGTCATTCTGATTGATCTTCTTCCATATTTCCTTTGTCTCTTTTCTCACCTCCTCAACATTACCCATCATTAACCTGTTTATTTTGTTTTTGCTTCTGAATTCCTTTTT
The DNA here is from genome assembly GCF_030272615.1 of Cryptomeria japonica. Classification (NCBI taxonomy): domain Eukaryota; kingdom Viridiplantae; phylum Streptophyta; class Pinopsida; order Cupressales; family Cupressaceae; genus Cryptomeria; species Cryptomeria japonica. Next base: position 265,688,196 of record NC_081415.1, read on the forward strand.
ATTGGCTTCTATAATTAATCTATTAACTTGATCATGAGTTATACATGCACAACTATTTACAAGTACTCTCTCCCTCATCTCTCTATCCATTTTACGTGCATTCATCCTTCTAGCATCTACAATACTATACAGGTCCTTTGGAACAAAATTCTCTAACTCAATCAATGTCTTACTAAAATTATGCAAGTATGATACTACCACTTCCTCTTCTTTTCTTTGATCACCATCATCAAAATTGTCAAAATTTGCTTGAAGATTCTTCAAGTTTCATCCACTAATATCTCATCTATTAACTGGTCTATTGATAGAGGATGAATTATTGTATACTTACCTTCTATATATCTAGATTCAAGGTCCTTGTCCGATCGACTCTTGACCTGTCTTCTTCTTTGGGGTCTTCCGGAGGGAGCAAGATCTGACTTGGTCTTTTTGCTAAGCTGAGCTCCACCAGATTGAGGCTTGCTCACCTATCTGAAAAATTCACCTCTTTTATTTTCTCTTCCTTTCTCTTCCCCAGATTCCATTTCTGAGGCCTCTAGAGATGCAACGACATAAGTTCTTTTAGGTTTTTCTTTTTGTTTTAGCACACCTTTTCCGGATGGGGTAGGATTTGTAGGTTGTGCCACTAGAGTAGTAATAGACTTAGTTTCCTCATTCTGAGCATATTTCTCTTTGGCCTTCTTCACATCCTCCTTGGTGAAGCCCATCTAAGAAGCTACTTCTTCTCCCATCTTTGTTACCTTTCTCTTTTGGGCAGGAACAATGAACTATTGGTGCAAACTAAGGTCCTTTTCTTTGAATGTCCTAAATCTCCCTTCCTTGGGATATACCGATTGACCGAGAAGATGTTGTGAATAATATTCAAGTGTAACAAAGTCAACTTCATACCCCATGGCATGATCCAGACAATCTGGGGCTCCACTACTTCCATCAGCCATTGATCCTTATCCACCATGAAGCAAATGGTTTGCTCATACTTCTCAACCACCTCCTTAGTAATCCTTTCCATGTTCTTCATTGAGGCTTGGAAGGTTTTGAAGTATCCCTAGAGGGAAAATATCCTCATAGTAGAATCACCAATTCCTAATAGACCTTCCTTGATCTCCATGACCACCGATATATCATAGGTCCATGGGACCTTTCCATTTATACCGGGTATCTCTTGCAAAAAGTATAGTGCTAGGCAAATGAGTGTACCATATTTAAAAGTATGTTTTTTTTCCTACTTAATGTTCTTTAGATTTCTCAATAACTCATTCATAAGTGTCGTGCATAGATCATACCTCTTGTCTTGTTTAAGCATCTGACATGCGGAGTAGATGGCAGTACCAGAGATAGAGTTGTATCAGATGGACTGGTAGACCTTGTATCATAATACCATTGAAGAAAACTTCACAACATTCTTCAAAATATCATTTACAGTCATGGCTCTGCTATCAAACTTTGATCCAGGGGTAGCTATGACAGTGTCATTTGAAACTTTTCTCAGGCTGGGCACATCATCGGTTTCAGCCAAACCAGTTACAATATGGATTGCGTGCTTGGTAATTTTTTGGAGTCTATCAAGCCATATGAATTTGTCATGCACATGGCTCAAGATGTAGTGGATCCACTCTACTTCATCAAACATTAGAAAATGTATTAACTGAGAGAAACCCTCATCATGCGGCTCCTTATATTCGGGTTTGAGATTTCCCAAACTGTCAGTCAAATGCTTGTTGTAAAGGTCCAACATGTCGGCATTCCCGAGTTCCTCAAGGTCACAATGAATGTAAGCCCTAATGTCCTCATTGTGTAGAACTTCATAGGGCATAGATGAGAATGCACCTATCGGATCATCCTCAACCGATTTGAATGGATGTTTCTTGAAGACTAGACAAGCCCTATCCTTGATCTCAACCACCAAAGGAGTCACAATACCAAAAATTGAAGCCATTTTGAATACTAGGGTTTGTGAAAAACTAAAAAGTTAAACAAATAGATACCTTGCTTCACAACCGGACCTTAGAATTAACTTAGAAGTCTCTAAAATTGTTGTTAAGGTCACCAAGTTTCTTTCTCTTACTTGTTTGATCGCATTGTAACGAATGAAGTCCTGAAATGCACTTTTATCCTTCAAAAACCTAATTTTTCACTGATAAATGCAACAACCAGTTATCATAATCTTAATGAAATTTCATACCAGAGCATAATATCCTTTAGAAAGTTTTGGATATCATCTAGACATATGATTCACTCCTTCTGCAACCTTTCAGAATTTATTGCAGACCACCGAAGAGGGGGTTCTTAGAATATGCATGAAAAGATCCCCCTAAGGCATAAAACCCTAGTTACCGGTTGAAGATACTTCACCAGATTCGAGTGCAGACCCATTGTCAGCTCTAGATTCATCCTTTCTCATCCACATCTTCTCATGCTTCTCCTTGATCTCTTCTACCTTCGCTTTTCCCTTCTCATCTGATTTTTTCTTGTCTACCGAAGTATTGTTCTTGCTTTCGCAGTACTTTGCAATGTGACTAGTTTTTTTGCATGCTTGGCAAATAACATTATTCTTCATAGGTCTAAAGTTGATCTGATTTTATCTTGATCTGCACTGTTTAGAAATATGTCCAAACATTCCACAAGCAATATAGCATATTTTGTTTTGAAAGTTATTTATTACTTCTCTACACACATTTGACTTGTGTCCAAAATTATTGCATATGAAACATTGACCGGTAAAGGTAGAAACACTATTCATGTTGTTCATGATACAATTTTTCCTTTATAGTGGAAGCATAACTTTGATTGGGTATTTAGCTCAAAAACCCTAGCCAACTAGGGTTAGGATACAATAGGAAGGAAAATACATGAATTAGATCAAAGATCTGTTTGCTTGTGTTCTAAAGAAAGTCCACTCATGTAGAGAAGGACAAAAATAAGTAATTGATATAGTTGATGAAGTTAGGAGACACCAAAACCTAGGCAACTCAATCAAAGAGATGGCATTTGAACATTCTTTTTTATGACAGGAAAGACTTTGTGCATAATAAATGGGCATGGGAAGCCTTGAGAAGTGTCTCTAGAGCCTGGATGAAGTAATTGAAGTTGTCTTTCATCAAATGGAAGTGGTTGGAATGAAATCAAATCAGATTTAGACCACTGAAGAGGTTAGGAAATAAATATTGACCTGCTAGTTAGCAACAACCCTAAGACTAGCCATTTGAATTTGAACACTCTACCTCAAGTTTGAATGCAAGTCATTAGATCTGTCTTCATGTGCAAAATAGCAGCTGAGATGCACTATGAAAGTCTTTGTCGTGTGTGTGAAGTAGGTTACCCGCAACTGCAACACAAGCACTCAATAGATCATAACAAGCATGGTTAGCAAATCGAAATCAAATGAAAGATAAACTATGACAGAGCGACCTATCACCTCCTAAGAGATGTGAGTGTGGATTTTCTCTCAGATGTAAATAAGCAATCACGGTGACTTGAATATACCAAGAGAGAGGATTTAAAATGATATGATGTGCAAGCTAGATGAATGCATGATTAAACTAGATTGATCCAAGAAGATAATTATGCTAATGGTATGCATGATTATGCTAAATGATGATGCAATTAAGCTAGATGAGAGATTCATTATGCTATATGATTCAACAATTATGCTAGAAGATGATCAAATTGATCTATATCTAAGATGAAATAATTGATTAACAATGCTAAACTAGGATAATAGAAATGATATGCCCATAATAACAATGCTTGAAATGAGATGAGATGGGATGTATCTGCCTATAATAACAATGCTTAAGATGACATGAGATGGATCCTTTGTGCTCCAAAATGGGGGATATTTATAGGATTTCCAAGGCTAGGGGTGAGGTGGTATGAATCAATGGTCAAGATTGAGTCTAAAGATATCAAGGGTCAAATTAGAGGAGGTTGGAGGGAGGGACACTTTTCATCTCTATGGTGACAAGTGTTAAGGAGCCTTGCTCATAGGAGGGCAAGTGTCCAGGGAAGGAGACATGTGGCATAAGTGCCATGTGTCTCAAGGGGAGAATATCCAACCCATAGGAGGTTAGGATAAGGAGGTCAGGATGTGCAAGATAGGATAGGGTTAGTTAAACCCAAGGTTAGGTGGTTAGAAGTTAGGAGGCATGTGGGGAATTTGAATTTTTTAAAATTCAAATAATAGGAAAAGGCTAATTAACTTTCCACAACTTAGAAATTGATTTGTTTTAATTAATTAGGGGATTAGAAGAAATGAATTAAATGGGGGGAGGATTAATTAATTCAGATTAATTAATGAAAGGGGACTATTGAAATGAACTTATTAAATAATTCCTTAGATTCATTAATAAGTGGGTGAATGGGGGAATTTAATCAAATTGCTAGTGAATTCAATTAAATTGGGAAGGAGGATTAATTAAATAATTGCTTATTTAATTAATTATCTTTAGACCATTTTTAGGTGTATATAATCTTCATAATGGGAGATTAAAACATCACCATCAATCTACATTTGCATTGTTAGACAGATGGTGAAGATCAAACGAGGGGCCCACCTTAGCGATTCATGCCTTCCTCTGCAGCTCTGCAAGTGAACATTTGATCTTTACTTTCTTCCTGTGGACTTGTAGAATCATATTTCACTTCACACACCCTTCTTGTCACCCACATTAACACTTGAAGGCTATCAGGCCAATAAAATATCCCCACATCAGGTTCTTGTCAACTTCGACAATCGTTGGCCCCACCTTATTTCTTTATGCCACCTTCATAGCTTCATAGGTCTTGTTTCCTTTATTTATTTCTACTTCCAAACTTGCAAAGGATACACTATTTTGTGTACTTTATTTTTCATCACTCTGCAACCCCATAGGTTCACATTTGAACCTTATTTTCTACCTGCAAATCTACATAGTAGAATTTGCACTTATTGTGTGAGCTTGAATTTCATCCTTAGAATGTTACCTGTAATAAGTTAGTTTCACAAAATACCAATGGAAATGCTTACAGGAAATCCAAATTCAACCAATGAAACTACATCAAATACATATTAAAATAAAACATTATTTTACCTTCATGGCTTATGTCAAATTGTGTCCTAACTCCACTGTTCCTGGTTGTAGATGGTGTACTCTTAGACAATACATTGTTGGCTTCCAAGATGGCATATGAAGAATGGACTGATAACTTGTAGAACTAACTGATGCTATGGTATGCAATACTACACGATTATGCTAAAATGCTATGTGATATTTGCTATTGCTATTTGCTTCAAAAATTCACAGATGCATATGATTGATTGAAAAACTATTTTGAAGACTCACTCTCTCTCAACTAAAGCTCTTGATTTTATAGACTTTGAGAGGATTAGGTGATGTGGCTCAGACCAACGGTCTTGATCAAATCTACAAATTTGGATGGCTATGAGCAAAGGTGAAGGTTGAGAGAAAGGGGGAAGGAGAAGACAAGTGTCACTCATCTCACCTTGACTGGGTTGCTGACTGAGAGAATCTAGGGATGGTTGGAGGAAATTTAGGCATGAGAGGACAAGTGGACTCAAGTCCTTCCTAAGATGTAGGCGGTGTTGGAGAGAATATAGGAAATGGTTATGAAATATGTGTACGTACACAATTTTCATTAAATTTGGAAGTTGGAAATAAATGATAAATTAATATTTAAGAAATATTAATTTCCTTAGTCACATGTTTGATGAGTTGGCAAAGGGAAGATGAAGTGGAGATGGAGGGTGAGTTGGATAGGAAAGATTAAATAATTTAAGAAATTATTTAATATTTGAGACTATAGGATAAGAGAATAACTATTAAATATTAGATATTTAATTGCTTGGAGTTGATAATTAACTATTGGATATTTAATTAACTTGGTTAGAGGAATAATTAAATATTAGATATTTAATTAATTAGAGGAATAAGATAGATGAATTAATTAATAGAAAGTCATGAAATGAATTAACTAAATTAATCTTTTCAAATTAACTATTTAATAGGAGAATAATTATTAAATAAATATTAAATAAATATAGAATATTTATTTAATTGCTCATAGCCAATTTTTAGGTGTATACATTTTGCCCCTCTTTGAAATGATGTTGAGACAACATTGTTTCAAAGATTAAATCAAGTCTCGATAATGCCTGATAGAGATTGAAAATCCAGATTGTGTGCCCCCTCAGGAGATTGATCGTGAAATTGTTGAAAATTTAAGTTTGAACGATTAATCTCGTGATAATGTGATAAAAATTCAGTCAATTAAATTCATTTGTAAAAAATAAATTAAATTGCCCCATTGTTGAAATTAATTACTCTTCAAATAGTAAATATAAAATTAACCAAGGCTAATTTTAACTTCATTGTTATCCTTGTCAGCTTTTGGAGAGAATATTCTTGTTGAGGTGACCAAATGGTGATTCCAATGGAGTGTCATCATTTTGAGCGAGTTCGGCGATATCAGTGGCCTGTCGAGTATGGTTATCCAGTATGTAACTTATCCCAAGTTGTGTTTTCAAGTTTTCGTTCAAAATTTCATGTTTTAGGCATTTTTTTGAATTTTTTGATTTTTCTGATTTTAGATTAGCGCTTTTGCAATTTGTGTTAGCGCATATGCAATTTTGTTTAGCGCAAATGAATGTTTTAGCACATATGCTCTGTATGTTAGCACAAACGCTTAGGATAGCGCTTATGTTTCATTTGTTAGCACTTATGCTCAATAGGATAGTGCAAATGCATAAAGCAGTGCATATGCATGGTTGATTAGCACATATGCTAAAAAAGATAGTGCTTTTGTTTAAAGTAGCGCATATGCATCGTTGATTAGCGCATATGCTAAAAAAGATAGCACTTTTGTTTAAATTTGAGATTGTTGATAGGTACAAAAGCTAAAAATCACTTTGATGATTAGTTTTAACATGTTTGATATGCATGTATGATGAAATAGAGTCATGATTGAGTGATTATATGATTGATAGATAGCTTTGATTACTGGATTGAGTAGCTCTGATTAGCGTGATTGATAGATGTGATGATTGAGTAGCTCTGATTAGCTTGATTGATAGATTTGATGATTGAGTAGCTCTGATTAGCTTGATTGATAGATTTGATGATTGAGTAGCTCTAAGAAACTAATTTAGTTTCTGATGCAAGAGCTTAGCAGAGTTTTGAGTGAACTCAGTGATTGATAAAAAACCATGATTGATAGGTTTTTTTAAAATGTTTTGATAGCTTAAGTTGCTTCAATTTGTTTTGATAGATAGAAAGATAATGATTTCTTTAGTTTGATTTGATTGATTGATTTCTCTTGAAAAACAGGAGAAACTTGATGTTCTCCAGTGTCATGAGAAATTACTGGCCATACATCATTTAGTTCCAGAGTTGTCCCAGGCTGAGATTAGATGCCTGTGGTTTACGCCATTTATTATTTATGCCTGAGATTACACATAATAGAGGATTGTTGACTGCATTAGCCGAGAGATGGCATAGCGAGCATAACACTTTCCACCTGCCGATGGGTGAGATTAGTGTGACTCTTGAGGATGTCTACAGGATTCTACACATCCTGGTGACTGGTGAGCTTGTACGGTATAATCATAGGATCGAGTTGGGACAGAGGCTTGCAGTGTCATGTTTGCTAATGAGAACATCGGTAGAGGAGAGGTCCGATGGGTAGATATGGTGATGTATTACAAGACTCTTCCTGTTATTCTTGTTGGTTTGATTGGAGGATTCATATGTCCTGATAGGCGATCGCGAGGTTTTCCTGTTGGATGGGGTGAGGTTCTTTTGAGTATGATGTAGCATCGTACATGATATGCTTGGGGTGTTTGCATGTTGGTACATTTATATCATGATCTTCACCAATTTGTGTATGATGAGAGTGCTAGTTTATCTACAGGATGCACTTTATTGCAGATCTGGTGTTGGGAGCACATTGCTATTACACGACCTATCCATCATAGAGTTTGTGGAGAGAGGTAGCCATATGTTTATTTTTATGCTGGTATCCTTACTCAGCATAAGCTGGGTAAGATGGAGTATTGGTGTTGGGTGCTTGATTCTTTAGATAGCATTACTTGGAGACCATATGTTGATTGTGAGTCATGGATGGATGATGCACAAACATTACCATGTATCATGCAGAGTAGATATATTATTGGTCAGACACCTTTCATTGTTGAGTGACAGTTGATTGATTGGATTTTGAGACAGTTTGGTATCATTCAGCCTATGCCTACTGGTGTGACGATATATGCACGACGATATAGAGATAGGCCAGATTGGGGACCGTCTTTGTCATTTGAGATTGCTCGTGAAGATTTTATTACTACTTCGAGAGTGGCATATGATATGAGATTACACATTCTTGATCCTAGGGTTACTGCAGAGTATTCTCAGTATATATTAGTGCATCCATTTCCTCGGATTAGGGATCCAGCAGATCCTCCTCCTAGCTCAGGAGATGATGATGATGATTCAGATGATCTTGTTATTAGGAGATGGAGATGTAGATGAGAGCTTAGAGCTACTCATGAGGGTAGGAGAGGTGGAGATGATGGTGGGGATGGAGGTGGTGGTGGTGGTATACCTAGACGGAGGGGACGTCGATTGAGAGTCCGTGGAGGACCATTTGGATCGGTTGGCAGGATTGAGAGACCTCGTCCTATGGGTGGGAGAGATGTTGGATGGATTGGGAGGGATACTAGTAGGGTAGGGATGAGATCACCTAGAGGATTGCCATTGACAGGAGGGAGGGTGACTGGATTAGATGGGGGTTGTGGGAGAGGTATTGATTTTGGACAGATTGAGCTAGATCCTAGGGTTATTGCAGCGCATGGTGGGGATGATGAGGATCATGAGGATCATGTTCCCTTGATTAGATGACGGGTTCAAAGAGTTACTCATACTGAGATTCTAGCAGTTGGACAAGTTGGTGGTGAGGGGATTGGGGTTTATGCACCATAGTAGGATCTACCAGAGCAAGTTGCACTAGTGCAAGATATGCCAGATGTGGTTATACCAGATCATGATGTGCCAAGGCATGATACTATTAACAGTCTGAGAGAACAGATTGATTAGCTTCAAGCACAGATACAGACTCTTACGACCAAGAGAGACACATCTGTTAGGAGACAACAAGATACTCAGGGTCTTCTTGATCATATTCAGTAGGTTGGTTCAGGTACTCTCTCAGTTGATACTGTTAGAGCATTATATCGGGTTGGGAAGGAGACTTCCTATTGGTGACAACGATATGAGGAGGTAGTTGCAGAGAGTTAGAGAGCAAGTAGTTATCAGACCACCGTGTTGATGGACACTAGTAGTGGTGGGGTCATGGGACCTCCTCAAAGGAGTGGTGATCATGGTAGACAGATATCTAGAGGATCTTCTCACCCACAGCCACAGAGATGGATAGAGTCAGGTGGTAGTGATACAGGACAGTCATGACTTGATTTGAGGCACTTGTATTGTTTATCTGATATCATTGTATACTTGGACTTTTATTGTTGGATGATGATCTATATGCAGACATGGATTCTATATGATAATGCTTTTTATTATGCATGTTACTCTATTTGATGATGATCTATATGCTTATATGCTTTGATTTTATGGATGAAATGATTAGATGAATAATGATATGATGATAATGACTTACATGATGCAAATGATAAATACTTTTGATTTTTGATTTTAATGATCCTAGATGCAAATGAAAATTTCACTTAAATGATGTAAATGCAAATGATCTATATGAAAATGCAAATGAATGATTGCTTAATGCTTACGATGATGTACATACAAATGATCTATATGAAAATGAAAATTAATGATTACTTAATGCTTACAATGATGTACATACAAATGATCTATATGAAAATGTTTTTGGATTTTATGCATGCAACTAAATGATAAATGGAATAATGATGATACACTATATGATGAATAGAAAATGCACTTATTTTAATGCAAACTAATGCAATGATAAAATGCAGCTAAATGAAATGGATAATGAGGAAAAAATAAATGTACCTACAATGATTAAATGCAAATTGTTTTTGTTTGTCCAAGTATACTCAATCTTTATTTATGACTGTTGATCTGTTAATAAAATGAAATGCTTATAATGCAATTGATCTTGAATGCTTATAATGCAGACGAATAATGAGCTAATGAAATGATCTAACTACAAATTGTACTACCATTCTTCATATACTATCTTGTAACAGTGCTTGATTTCATCATTGAGCTTTAAAATGTTGTAAGATAATGCAAGGAGCTTGTCATAAAGATTCAAGATGACCTGAGTATTCCTTACATGGATTTTGATATAGCAAGTTAATACAAGCAACTTGATATAATGGATCAAGTTGACCTGAGTATTGCTTGCAGAACAGACAAGGATTATCTCCTTTCATGCATGACTTGAAATGTCCTCCTTGATCTTTTGCTGATCATATCCTGAGACAAGTTCATACCATAGTAAGAGATAAACCACAAACAACAATCAAAGAAAATAATCATGCCTCATCATAGCTTCTCTAGTCATGGACATCCTTGAGTCGCATAGAGTACATAATTAGCAATAAAATCAAGATATAAACACTAAACCTTGTATATCATTCACATGTTCTTATGGTCATTAACTGATATAATCATCTGGATGAACGATCTTTGATAATCCTTTATAGCTTGCTAGTTGATTCTTCATTTTCTAAGTTTAATGATTCAGTTGTTGATGAGATGCCTTGATTGATTTGTTCTTTGTTGCTTGTTATCTGTTTCAAAACCCTAGATGTTTTTGTTTTTTTCTAAGTTTTCCAAATGTTTTTGGATTTTCAAAAATTCAAAAGATCACCTCAGCTAAAGGAATTTAGGATTTTGCCCCTAGTGGAAATTTTTATTTATTATGGATATATGAATTGATCAAGATCCAAACCATGGCGGGATACAAATGTAGATTGGTTGATGCTGATAAAATATAAGACAGTGACTATGACAAGTATGTCAAAGATTGTTAATTGTTGGTAAGCTGCATATTTCTTGCTAAATGGTTTAGAGCAATGGATGCGAAAGATGGAATATACGAGATAGGATAGATGGAAGTGATAGATTGGATATGATGACATGGATAAGTGCGCAAAGCGATCTCATAGATGGAAGAACTTACTTTTTTAGATAATGCCTGCTTACCAGGTTTTCACCATCTAAATTTATTGCATTTTTCTCATGTTTTGATTTTTTTGTCTTTTCTGATTTTCACTCTTTTATGCCTTTTTTTTTCTTTTTTCTTTTTTATTTTTTTAGGATTTTATATCTCAAGCATAGAATTTCTTGAGATGGATAGAATTGATAGGTTCATCAAACCAATCACCTTCAGGGGTAGATAACTTGTATGCTCTTGATCCATATGTTGCTACTATGATGAAAGGTCCTAGCCAATTTGGTTCAAATTTGCCCTTCTTTTCCCAATCTTGCTGATTTCTTGGATTTTCCCTTAGAACTATGTCTCCAATCTAAAAAATGCGTGGCTTGAATTTGTGGTTATAGCTTCTTGCCATTCTTTGTTGATATACTTTTAAATGATTTGTTGCATTTTGGCGACGTTCCTGAATTAGTTCTAGTTCCTGGAGTCGGGAGACTCTTTGTTCTTCTTCTGGTATAAGACCATGCAAGGATACTCGTAGAGAAGGTATCTCTACTTCTATAGGTAATATAGCTTCTGATCCATAGACCAAACAATATGGAGTTGCCCCTGTTGGAGTGTGGACACTAGTTCGGTATGCCCAAAGAGCAGGATTTAGCTAAATGTGCCAGTCTTTTCCATCTTCATTGACTATTTTCTTCAAGATTTTTAAAATAGTTTTGTTTGATGCCTCAGCTTGACCATTACCTTGTGGATAATATGGAGTAGAGAACCTATGTTGGATATGAAACTATTCACATAGCTCTTTTACATCTTGATTTTTGAATGGTCTTCCATTATCAGTGATAATAGTCATAGGAACTCCATAGCAATAGATTATATAATTTAAAATAAACGATGATATTTGTTTTCCTGTCACTATTGTTAAAGGCACAACTTCAATCCACTTAGTAAAATATTCAGTAGCAACCAGAATAAACTTATGTCCATTAGAAGATGAGGGATTGATCTTTCCTACCAAATCTAGGCCCCATTGTGATAATGGCCATGATCCTGTCATAGGATATAACACTTGTGCTGGTGCATGAATTAGATTTCCATGAATTTGACATTGTTTACACTTTCTAGCATAGGTGAATGAATCTCTTTCCATAGTAGGCCAAAAGTAACCCATACGAATAAGTTTCTTAGCCAATGTTAAACCACTTGAGTGTGTACCGCAAATACCCGCATGAATGTCATTAAGAACTCTCTCAAATTCATCTTTTTCAAGACATCTCAATAATGTACCATCTAGACCACGCCTATATAGGATATCAGAAATAATGGTATAGCGAGAGGATTGACGGATAAATTTTCTTCATTGATTACGAGATAATTCCAAAGGAAGGATATGATCTTTCAAATATTGGTAGGTTTGACCATATAAGGATTGACTGGTTCCTGATATATGGCAAATTCAATAGGTATGCTGGGATTGAATGGTAGGGGTTAAGATATCTTCCACAAGAAATTCGTAACGTTGTTGATTTTCTTTATTTTGCAAGAGAGATGCTATTGTAGCCATTGCATCTGCTGCTTTATTCTCATTTCTGGGAATTTGGGTGAATGTGATTTCTTTAAAATGTCCTTTAAATTCATCCACTAGTTGTTTGTATGGCATAAGCTTATCATCCTTTGTTTGATATTCATCATTTATTTGATTAATGACAAGTTGTGAATCACCATAGACATGTAGTTCTTTTACATTCCATTCAATGGCCATTTTGAGCCCTATAACCAATGCTTCATACTCTACAGTATTATTGGTGTATGGAAATCATAGTCTATACGATTTCAGAATTGTATGTACTTGAGGTGTAATAAAAAAGATTCCTGCACCTGATCCATGTTGAGTATAAGAACCATCAAAGTACAATTCCCAAAAGTTTGTACTTACTGTCAAGATATCTGCATCAAGAAATTCGATGTGCAAAGGCATGTCATTTTGTAAAGGTGCATCAGCCAATTGATCAGCAATGACTTGTCCCTTGATGGCTTTCCGGTCAACATATTCTATGTCAAATTCACTTAGTATCATAACCCATTTGGCTAGTCTCCCCGTTAATGTTGACTTGCTCAACAAATATTTGAGAGGATCTGTCTTTGCTATTAGTTTTATAGAATGAATCAACATAAAATGTCGTAGCTTCTGAGTTGCAAATACAACTGCTAGACATATCTTTTCAATTGATGAATAATTTAACTCATAGCCAACAAGTGTTCTACTGATATAATAAACTGCTCTTTCTTTTCCTTTATCATCATATTGAGCTAGGAGAGCGCCTAATGATACACTTGTTGCTGAGACATAGAGTAACATTGGTTTCCCTTTGGTTGGTGATATCAGTACTGGAGGACTCATAAGATATTCTTTTATTTGCACGAAAGCTTCTTCACATGTTAGATCCCATTTGAATGGAACATTTTTATGTAGAAGATGGGTAAATGGAAGACATCTATCGGCTAATTGGGACACAAATCTCCTGATTGATTGCAACCTTCCTTGTAAAGATCACAATTGACTTATGTTCTTAGGTTATTCCATCTCCATGATAGCTTTTGTTAGGTCCCGGAGACAACTAAGAGCGGGGGGGGTGAATCAGTTGTCTCATAAATTCAAACCAAAAACCAATTAACCAACTTAATGCTTAATACCGGTAAACCATTTAAGTATGCCGGTAGATAGTGTCAACAGTAAATTGCTATACCGGTAAAGATTAATGCATGAAACATAAACATAAAGTCATCCACAACACATGACACCAATATTTGTACGTGGAAATCCTGTAAGGGGAAAAACCACAGTGGGAAACCTTACCCACAATCAAATGATACTACTACAGATAGTAAGTGTACATAAATGGGGTCTGCACATGCAGAAAGGCCAACAACCTAGAGCTCACTACTCAATCACAAAATGGGAGTCACACTGACTACAGTTGGATGGTTAAATCCAATAAGAATGTACTGCACAAAATATCATCTTCATATGCTGGATTCGGTACCGGTGTAATGCTGATATGCTTCTACAAAAACCTAGCTTCACCTTCAAATGATGTCTTCCTATATACCTCTACTTAATTTCGCATATATCTTCTCACAATTCTTTTTCTCGCATTCACACATTCAATCTTACAAATAAGATCTTACATTTATACCATACCCTAAGACCAATTTTAGTAGGTTGGCTCTACAAGATATTACAATAAAAATATTTTACAAACAATATAATATCCGATCCAATAACCAATTGAACATGTTGGCTTAATGCATTTACAACAATAATAAATCATCTCCATAGCGTGCCATGCTGATCTGGAAAAGATAAACCTGCCGGTGTAACCCTATGTAACCCTGGACCTATTTGCCGGTAAAAGCAAATATGCAAATATGAATATACCAATGATTAATTCTTCAAAACAAAGTGTCCATACGATGTCTTTGACATTACCAAGTGTCTTTCATGTCATTCCAAGTGTCGGTGATCATTATATCCTACCAGTGAACCATATACCAGTAACTGTGCAATAGTTACTTGCTTGCCGGTGAATGTTATTGGATCTCCAAAGTGCTAGTGTTCCAGTAGGTGTTGACATCAATGACAAAACCATACCAAAATACCAACAATCTCCCCCTTTGGCATTGACGGCAACACAAGATGGAAAAACCATCAAAGTGCCAAAATAGAAATGCCAAATACCAAAAACCAACAATCTCCTCTAAACAATTTCTCCCCCTGGGAGCAACATGTGTTTATCCAAAGATTTATTTTCAATACGAATCTCTCCTCAAAAGATAATGTGTTTTTCCATATATCTCTCCCCCTTTGACATCAAATTCCAAAGATACAAAAATCAAGTTCATATACAAAATACCAATCAATTCAATATACCAACTACTCCCCCTGAGAAGTAGCTTCCTCATCAAAGACCAGAGTAAAAGATTTGTCTTTCAATTCTGCTGGTTGATGACAATCATCAACTGTCTAAGTTTCTACTGGTGGGGGTATGAATCCAAGCTGATCTCTGAGATATTCAAAAGTCTCCTTAGGCAAAGGTTTTGTGAAAATATGTGCAAGTTCTTTAGTATTCACATAAACCAGTTTTATCTCCTTTTCTTCAACTTTTTCCCTTAGAAAATTCAGTTTGATAGAAACATGTTTTGTTTTAGAATGTAATACCAAATTCTTAGATATATCAATTGCTGCAGTGTTATCACAATATATAGTAATAGGTTCCTTGCATTTTACCTTTATGTCTTTCAACATTTGCTTAAGCCATAGTACCTGTGTACAGTTAGTTGCTGCTGCAACATATTGTGATTCTGCTATTGATAAAGATGTACAACTCTATTTCTTACTCAACTAGGAAACTAATCTCTTTCCAAGAAAGAATGCTCCTCCAGTGGTGCTTTTTCTATCATCCACATCTCCTGCCCAATTTGCATCTGTATATGCACATAGGTCAAAATTTTCATCTCTAGGATATCATCAACAAATACTTCTATGATCAAGATGTCATCATTAGTTATTTTGTAATATAAATTGTTGTCTGCATTTCCTTTAGTAAAACCAATCTTTAAAGATACTTATCCAACCTTCCATACCAAGCTCTTGGGGCTTGTTTCAATCCATACAGAGCTTTTCTTAACTTGCAAACCATATCATTGTCATCTGTCAAACAAAATCCATCAGGTTGTTCAATATAGACTTCCTCTTCAAGATCTCCATTCAAGAATGCACATTTAATATCCATTTGATAAACTTTATAGTCCTTGTGAGCTGCAAAAGAAAAGATTAATTTGACTGCCTCAATTCTAGCTACCGGTGCAAAGGTTTCATTGTAATCAACTCCTTCTTTCTGAGAATATCCCTTACATAATAGTCTTGCTTTGTTTCTGACAACCTTACCATCTTCATTTAGTTTGTTTCTAAATACCCATTTGGTTCCAATTACATTTTTATCTTTAGGCTGGGGAACTAATGTCCAAGTATTATTTTTCTCAATTTGTCCTAATTTTTCTTTCATAGCTTTAATCCAAAATTTATCTTCACATGCCTCATTGATAGATGATGGTTCAATTTGAGAAATAAGACATGCCTCTTCATTTGCCAATCTTCCTCTTGTCATAACTCCCTTAAATTTGTTTCCAATTATCTGATCTTCAGAATGATTCAATCTTACATACCAGGGTGTCTTAGTTTGTTGTTCTTCAATTACTGTGGAATCCTCTGATGGTACTGGGGTAACTAGATCTTCATTATGTACCGATGGATTTAGTGTAGGTTCATTTATCACAATTTCTGTTACCGGTTCAGAGTCTATATGCCTTGAAGTTCCTCTGAATTGTTCATCAATCTTTACATTTGTACTCTCAAAAATTTTCTGCAATCTTTTATTAAAACATCTATATGCCTTGCTCTTAGATGAATAACCAAGAAATATTCCTTCATCACTTCTAGGATCAAATTTTCCAATATACTCATCTGTTCTAATATAACATTTACTTCCAAAAATTCTGAAATACTTAAGAGTAGGAGTATTACCAAACCATAGTTCATGAGGGGTCTTATCGGTTTCACCTTTGATGTGAACTTTGTTGAATGTATAGACAACAGTGCTAACTGCTTCTCTCCAATACACGTGGTAGATTTTCTTCAGATAACATACTTCTTGCTGCATCCAAGATAGTTATGTTTTTCCTTTCAACAACTCCATTCTGTTGTGGTGTCCGAGGTGCTGATAACTGTCTTCTGATTCCATTCACTTCATAGAATGTATTAAAGTCTTTAGATGTGAATTCTCCTCCTTGATCTAATCTTAAACATTTAATTTTCTTACCGGTTTCATTTTCAACCATTGCTTTGAACATTTTGAACTTTCCAAGTGCTTCTAATTTTTCTCTGAGAAAAGTAACCCAACACATTCTAGAATAGTCATCAATAATTAGTATGAAATATCTATCACCTTGTAAGCTTTTAGTTCTAGCTAGACCACATAAATCAGTGTGAATTAAATCAAGAGCATTATTGGATTTTTCTGGAATACTTTTGAAACTAGCTCTAGCTTGTTTTCCAAATTGACATTCCTTACAAATTGTATTATGAGGTTTCACAATTTTAGGTAGATCTCTAACTACCTTAGAAGTACTGATTTTTACCATGCAATCAAAGTTTACATGACATAGTCTCTTGTGCCATAACCAACTTTCATCTATATGTGCAATCAAGCATGTCTTTTCACTATTATTCAAATGAAAGATATTACCTCTAGTCTGATTACTGGTTGCAATTTTCAAACTAGTTCTATTCATGATTTTGCATTTTCCATTTTTAAATTGTAACTGAAATCTTTTCTCAACTAATTGACCAACACTTAAAAGATTATGCTTCAATCCTTCAACATAGTAGACATTGTCAGTGTTATGCTTACCATCAAGAGATATTGAACCCTTACCTTTGATTGAACAGGCTTTGTCATATCCAAATCTTACTAAACCTCCATTGTATTCTTGAAAGTTCAAGAATTTACCTTTGTCTCTTGTCATGTGATGTGAGCATCCTGAGTCAATGATCCATTCATCCTTTACTTCAATTTTAGCTGCTAGGGCTTGTTCTACTGGTTGAGCAGTAGGTGTCGGTTGATCTTCTGTTATAGCAACAAAAACCCATCCATTGTCTGCTGGATCCTCATCAGAATCATCAGTCACACCTTCATCAGCAATGTAACAAGATTTGTCTTTGTTCTTCTTAAATTTGTATTTCTGATATTCAGGATTAGGCTGGTATGTTCTTCTAGCTTCTTCTCTTAGTCTAGCATGTCTATCAGGGCATCTCAAAGCCATATGACCAATCTTATTATAGTTGAAACATTTAAAGGGTGCTTTACCTTCATACTTACTTCCAACTGGACCTTTTGGCATTTTTCTTGCAAATAGTGCTTCAAGTTCTTCAAGCTCTTCATTCTCCTTCCTAGTTTCTTCAAGTTCTCTTGCATAAAAGGCTTTCCAGTCTGATTTGTCAAATGATGGAGCAGATGATGTTGATTCTTTAAAGGCCAAATCAGTCTTTATAGTAGCAACAGAACCAAATTCCTCAATTTCAAAGGCTGAAAGTTTTCCAATCAATGTATCCCTAGTTACTGATGTATTAGGCTTTGTTCTCAACTCATTTATAGTAGTAACCTTCATTTTATATGCTGGTGGAAATCCTCTTTAAATTTGTGAAACAATTTCATCCTCACTCAAGGTTCCTCTACAACATTTAATACCTAAAACAATTTCATTTACTCTTTCCATAAAAGTAGAAATTCTTTCATCTTCTTCCATTTTCAGATGTTCATACCTGACTCGGAAGCTTTCAAGTTTTGCAATCTTGACTATGGAATCTCCTTCATTTAGTGTTTCCAAATGATCCCAAATAGCTTTAGCAGTAGACCTATCTGATAATCCCATGATTTGTTGACCTGATAATGCGCTCAAAAGTGCTTCTCTTGCTTTGCAATCATTCTCTTCATCTTTTGCTAGGGTAGTTGGAGCAGTCTGAATAGCTACAACAACAGTATAACCATTCTTTGTAACTTCCCAGATGTCTTTACCAATGCAATTCAGATGTGTCTCCATCTTGATCTTCCATATCCCATAGTTGGTTCCACTCAAGTTTAGGACTGTCCTTCCTGAAGTAATTAGTAGTCATTGGATCTCCTCAAGTTTTTAAACTTCTGCAAAAGAGGACTAGGCTTTGATACCAATTGTTAGGTCCCGGAGACAACTAAGGGGGGGGGGGGGTGAGTCAATTGTCTCATAAATTCAAACCAAAAACCAATTAACCAACTCAATGCTTAATACCGGTAAACTAGTTAAGTATGTCGGTAGACAATGTCAACAGTAAATTGTTATACCAGTAAAGATTAATGCATGAAACATAAACATAAAGTCATCCACAACACATAACACCAATATTTGTATGTGGAAACCCTGTAAGGGGAAAAACCACGGTGGGAAACCTTACCCACAATCAGATGATACTATTGCAGATAGTAAGTGTACATAAATGGGGTCTACACATGCAGAAAGGCCAATAGCCTAGAGCTCACTACTCAATCACAAAATGGGAGTCACACTGACTACAGTTGGATGGTTAAATCCAATAAGAATGTACTGCACAAAATAGCATCTTCATATGTTGGATTCAGTACCGGTGTAATGCTGATATGCTTCTACAAAAACCTAGCTTCACCTTCAAATGATGTCTTCATGTATACCTCTGCTTAATTTTGCATATACCTTCTCACAATTCTTTTTCACGCATTCACACATTCGATCTTACAAATAAGATCTTACATTTATACCATACCCTAAGACCAATTTTAGTAGGTCAGCTCTACAAGATATTACAATAAAAATATTTTACAAACAATATAATATCCGATGCAATAACTGATTGAACATGTCAGCTTAATGCATTTACAACAATGATAAATCATCTCCATAGTGTGCCATGCTGATCTGGAAAAGATAAACCTACCAGTGTAACCCTATGTAACCCTGGACCTATTTGCCGATAAAAGCAAATATGCAAATATGAATATACCAATGATTAATTCTTCAAAACAAAGTGTCCATACTATGTCTTCGACATTACCAAGTGTCTTTCATATCACTCCAAGTGTCGGTGATCATTATATCCTATCGGTGAACCATATACCGGTAACTGTGCAATAGTTACTTGTTTGTCGGTGAATGTTGCTGGATCTCCAAAGTTCTAGTGTTCCAGTAGGTGTTGACATCAATGACAAAACCATACCAAAATACCAACAACTTTAACTTTTCCAGGATCGACTTCAATGCCATGAGCTGATATAATGTACCCAAGGAGCTTTCCAAAGGTTACCCTGAATACACATTTCTTTGGATTTAATCTCAATTGATATCTTTCCAGCCTATCAAAAATCTTGCTTAGAATGTTCAAATGTTATTTTCTTGTGTGAGATTTTGCAAGTATGTCATCGACATAATCTTCCATAAATGTATGCATCATGTCATGAAAAATTGTTGGCATAGCCCTTTGATAAGTCGCTCATGCATTCTTAAGCCCAAATGGCATAACATTCCAGCAGTACATTCCCCATGCACAGGTGAAAGTTGTCTTCTCCTAATCTTCAGGTGCAATTTTTATTTGATTATATCCTGGGAAGCCACCCATTGATGAAAAAATATCATGTCCTGCTGATAAGTCCACTATGATATCGATGTTTGGTAGTGGGAAATAATCTTTTGGACATGCTTTATTCAGATCTCTAAAATCTGTACAAACCCTTATGCTTTTATTTGGTTTTGATACTGGTACAATACTTGAAACCCATTCTGGATAAGCCATTGGTCTTATGAAACCCACTTCCAATAGTTTCTTGAGCTTGATTTTTACAAGGAGAGCAATATGCGGATGCATCTTTCTTAGCTTCTTCTTAACAGTTTTTGCTTTTAAATCCACATTAAGATGATGCATGATAAGATCTAGATTAAGTCCTGGCATATCTACATAAGACCAAGCAAAATTTATTTGTCTTTTCTTAAAGAATTCCATGTATTCTTTCCTCTCTCTTTCTGATAATGAGGCAGAAAAATGAAGTATTTTAGGATCCTTTGATGTATCAATATTTATTGCTTCTATTGGTTCTATCAAGATAGCAGATCTCTCTTGAAAATATGCAGGAAAAATGTCAAACTTTTCATCTTCTGGTGCTTCAAGGAGGTTTTCACCATCAGATACGTCCTTTATTTTTTCTTTTGATTGATCTAATGTTGCCATGAAATGGTTTTCAACAATAGGTCTCTTGTTTCATTTCACTTTTGCGACTGAAAAGTTTGGCATTCTCCTGACTATGAGAAACATCACTTGATTCTGTAGTGGAAGATATCTTAGGATGGATGGGTTCAACATCGTTAAGGTACACAGCTAAGTCATGATCATTGGAAAAGACATTTAGTTTGGGGTTGTCTAAAGTATCCCAATCAATTAGTTCAGGATGAAGAAGGGGTAAATCATAAGCACTGTCATCATTAGGAGTTTCAATGTTCATGACATAATGATCATAATTTAGCATAGAATAGGTATTATCATAGATTAGATGTTTTTGAGGATTGTCTTTCTCAAGCATTTCCGAATTAGTCTTAACAAGAATAATATTAGCATTTTGTAGTTCACACTCAAGTGGTTCTTCAATTGACGTTTGTCCCTTAAATGAATGAATTATATCAACACACATGTCTTTAATACTGCAAATTTCTTCTTGATTGACTTCATTTGCATTTTGGAGTTGATATACTTGTGTACATGATAAAGAGGATTTTTTTAATAGATTTTGTCTCCTTTCAAACTCGGCTTCTTCTAGACTAATAGTTAATCCAACTTGACTATCTCTTATTTCTTCTATGGTTCTTGCATATCTGATCCTTGTTTGCACTTCTTGTGGCATTGTGTCACTATTTTTGTCATTATCTTTTCTTTTTGCATATGCCTCTTTTCTCTGAATTCTGAGTTTCTCTTGTCTTCTTTCTAATTTTATCTTTTGTTATGTAATAGACAAGTCTTCTTTTGTGATAGCTGCTTGATCTTCATTGTGTTCTTTACTTGATGTAGTAGATAAGACATCTGATCCCCATTCATACTCATTGGAATCTATCTCTGAATCCTGATCTAAGATTACTCCACTATACCATACTGGAATGTCATATGGTGCAAAAAGTTCTTTGATTTCTATCGTTTCTATTTTTACTGCCTCTAGAATATCTTGTTCAAATTTTGCCTATGTTTGTATTTTCAGAACTTGTTGACAATATTTTTCATTACTTGGGATGATAATCTCCTCCTCTTTCTTTTCATGTTCTTCTTGCTTCTTTTGCTTACTGGTTACTATTTCAACAGCTTGATGTAGCTTTTCTTGCCAATTGTCTCCTTTAGAGACTAATTTCTTTCTCCATTTCTATTGTTGAGTATTGTGTTGCTTTTGATTAGACTTTAGGTATCCCAAATCAGATTTATCTTCTGTGGATTGTGAGTACAGACAAATAGGTTCTGAAATTCCCTGATGTTTCTTACCAATTAGTCCTTTCCCTTCATATCCCATCTTTTGCATGATTTCATATCCTTTGCCATATTGTTTTATGGGAATATTGATTTCTACTGCTATTGCTATTGTTTTATCTTCATCTTTGTATAACCAACCAAGAATGTCTTTGTCTTCATCTTCCTCTTCAAGGGTTCCAATGTTAACAAAGGTTCCTTTAAACATATGTTTTGATTTTCTTGATGTCTGTGATTGAATATCTGTAGGTTTTCCATATGACTTAGGGGAGAGTGGAAAATTATTCAAAGAATACTTTCCCATTCCTTCATCATTTAACTTGAGCTTTTCTTCAAAAGTTTCCCATAACTTTTCTTGAACTTCTTTAGTAGGATATACTAATTCTCTATTATGTGGAACTCTTTTATCTTGTGTTGGCTTCAAATTATTGCAATATTGACTAGAATTTGCAATTATAGTGATCTCTTGCCCTTTGTGAGGAAATTTTACACATTGATGATATGTAGAAGGAATTGCTTGTATCTTGTGAATCCGGGGTCTTCCCAGAAGAATGTTGTAGGAGAGATTCAAGTCTAAAACTTGACACAGTGTATCCTTTTTCATAGTTCCTTTAGAAGAACATTCTACTTCATCATAAGCCTTGATGGTTTTTTCTTTTTTGGGTCCACTGCATTCTCTGAATATCCCAAATCTTTTATCAAACTTAATGCACAAATATTTAAGCCAGCTCCTCCATCTATGTGTACACGTTTGACATGAGTTTTATTAATGGAGACTTCAATATATAAAGGAGCATTGTGAGGATGTTGTAAGTATGCATCATCATTTTTCAGAAAATGATAAGCAATGTGGAGCTATAAGATGTCCTACCATGTTTTGGAACTGATCTATATCCAAATCTTTTGAAACCGTTGTTTCCACTAAAGCTTTCTCCAAAATTTGCTTATGCATAGGTGAAATCTTGAGAAGTTCTAGAATTGATATTTGAGCGGGTATTCATTGTAATTGCTCTACTAAATTGTATTGTTGTGATGTGGATGTTGAGTCTTTTTCTATACCTGGAAAGGTAACCTTTTCTTTGCTTCTTGTGATAACATTGATTGGTTCTGAAGATTGATTTTCATTAACAATGATCACATTTACTGCATCATCATATGTATAAGTGTAATTTACTTTGGTTTTTCCTTTGTTAGTTTCCAATTGGGATGATTCACCTTTATCATAGTTTGGAAGTGGAGTTTTAAAGGCCAAGTGTGATTCGTTCGTCTTATGGCTATCCACCGTGATGGTTCCATTATCAATTAGCTCTTGGATAATGTGTTTCAATCTCTGACAATCATTTGTTAGGTGTCCTTTATTCCGATGATAATTGCAAAAATGATTATCATTCCACCAATTTGGCTTGATTGGTGGTTCATAAATTATTGCTTCTAGTAAAACAATCAATTTGTTAGCAAGAAAAGTTTTTAGAGTTGATTCTAAAGATTCTCCAATATTTGTGAATTTTCTCTGAGGATTAGAGAAAAAGGACTTGGCTTTATTGTTTTCTAGATTGTTGTTACTTGGGATTTCACTTGATAGATTGAAAATTGGTTGTTGTTGTTTTTGATTAAGTAAAAACGGGTTTTAAGGGACCCGAAACCCAATTACATTCGAAAGATATTCAAGAAGGAAACAAAACAAGACAGTTGCAAAAGACCAGCAAAAAAAAACCAGCAACAGAGAAAGGGACAACAAGAGGCCAACAAGAAATTGGCCCCAAGCCCAGCATTACAAGTTAATTAAAAACTCTTCATAGTTTCCTTAGCATTTTGTACCAAGAGCATCATCGCCTTGGCCGCTTCCCTCAAGTCGTTGTTTTCCTGTCCAAGCTGACTCTCTTTCATTTTGGTGTCCTTCCCAATAGTGGTCTACCTAGTTTTGCGCCTAGGGTTCTGGTGGGTGGGGCTGGAAGTTGGAGCATCTTCTATAATTACCAGGTTCTTATCCTGATTTTTCCTTTCCAAATGACCCACCAACGCATTCATATTTTGGGAAGAAACTTTAAGGACCTGGAGGTTGTGGTTCATAAGGCTTTTCAAAGCCTTCTCATTACGGGAGATCTCGGTGTTGACGTTGTCTTTTCCCTCCTCCACCTAATCTTTCATAGTTCTAATAACATCCTCCAAATGTTTCAGGTCCCCTTTGATCAAATCTTTCTCCAACCAGTCCTCCCTCTCTATTTCCTCCTTAGCTTCACTATTTTCTGTATCCTCATTCTGTTTCCCAGAGTCAAACATCTTAATCAGCTTATTAATCTTATCTTCCAGCTCCCTTTGCTTACCCTACATATTGGTGATGTTTTCAACAACCCATTTCTGGAAATTGAAGAATATTAGAGTGCAATTGTAGGCGGTGTCCAAGATGGTGTTTGCAGAGTCCTTTCCCTGTTCTGTCTCCTCAGAGTTGGGGTTGTCATACTCCTTAGGATTCAGAGCATCATTCTCACTTTCTGAACCCTTAGGGTTAGAGTGAGGGTTTTCAGAATTACCCCCTTCCTCCCCTTCACCATAGTTCTCATCCTTATTTTGCTCCATTTTAGTATCAGTGTCCATATCCTTTTCCTCTTCTTCATCACAATGCACCTCCTTTTCCTCATGCTCTATTTCAACTTTCCTTTTTTTGTGGGTAGGGGTACTAGGTTGATCCCCATTCAAGTCAGAGTCTTTGCAACTCTCAGATATATGAGCGTTAATGATCAAAGGATCATCCTTAGTTGCCCTAGCCTTATCCTTAAGATGTTCTTATATTAGCAGAATGAGCCCCTGGTGGGCTAAAGGGTAAGAATTAGGCTTTTTAGTATGATCCGCAAGGCTCTCGTTTAGAGAGGACGCTAAATAGAAGGGTAGGGATATTTTAGCCCCATGATGGAAATGGTTCAGAATAGTGAAATGATATTTATAATTTTTTTAAAATCTGCCATCCACAGTCAAATACTCCATTAAAGCCCTAAGAACTTTTTTCTAGAAAGGCTTTACCTGCTGGGGAGTGTAGTAGGAGATGTTGTCCTTCTTCGCAAGCTTTCCCTTCTCATCCTCTGACTTCGGGAAGTTTTTGAAAGCTTCAGCTACATACTTCCGATCCCTGTAGAATTTAGTCCCCTCCATCTTGAGCCCCATGACCTCTACAATCATGTTTTCATTGATTTGCCAAATCTCCCCAAATAGGGTGACTTCGTTGTTACTCCAGCTTTTAGCAAAACCGTAAGACACAGAATTTCTTCTTCCGTGAAGCTTTTCCATATAGTCAGTTAGGGGAAAAGGACAGCAACTTCTTTTGGAGGGAGGAAAATCCAGAATGAATGTCATCAAGCCTAACCCACTTGTCCTCCTTCCAGTAGTCACACACCATAAGCCCAAACCTCCTTTTACACTCCTCAATAATTTGACTGTTGTTTTGATCATAAAGAGCTTCATTCTTCATCCAAGGGTCTTCCCAAAACCTTATTCTATCACCTTTTCCAAGGACCCATTCAGCCCCAGCTTTTGCCACTTTTATGGATTTGGTAATGCTATTCCAGATGAAGGATCCAGTAGGGATATCTTCAGAGTTAAGGACCCCTTGGATAGTCTGATTCTAAATGTATTTGTCAAACCAAATTTGATTCCAGTCTTCCTTAGTATCATAGGCTCTCCATAATTGTTTAGTAAGAAGAGCTTTGTTAAAGGTTTTTTAGAGCTTTGTTAAAGGTTTTTTAGAGCTTTAATCCCCAACCCCCCTTTGTTCTTTGGACTACACACTTTGTCCCAAGCAACCAAGGGTATTCTCTTTTTTTCTTCCACTCCTGACCATAAAAATCTCTTCTAGATTCTTTCCATTGCTTCAGCAAATTTAGCCGAGATACCAAACAGGCTGAGGGCATAAACAGGGAGATTTTGAAGAGTAGCTTGAAGGAGCTGCAGTTTCCCAGCCTGAGATATCATTGAGCCTTTCCATCCAGCAAGTATTTTATTAAGTTTATCAATAAACATATTCCAGAAGGAATTTGGGGGAGCTAACCCCAAGGGAAGACCTAGATAGGTGGAGGGGAGCATTTCCACTTTGCACCCAATTATTTTAGCAATTTTCTATTGTCTTATGACCGGAGTATTCAGGAAGTACATGGCCGATTTGTCCCAATTGGATTGCTGACCAGTAGCCAAAGCATAGGAGTTAAGAGAAGTTTTGAAGGCATCAGCCTCCTTGACCGAAGAATATCCCATGAGGATAGTGTCATCAACAAACTATTGATGAGTGCAAAAAACATTGGCGGAGGAAGGTTGAAGACCTTTGATAGTTTTGCTTTGTTTCAAATTGTGAATCAATTTGCTCATACTTTCAGCCAATATGGTAAAAAGGATAGGAGATATGGGATCTCCTTGTCTGAGCCCTCTTGAGGTTTTAAAAAAATTTGTAGGAGATCCATTAATCAGAATAGAGAACATAGAAGTGGTGATCAACTCTCTGATTATTTTGGTAACCTTTTCATCAAAACCAAAAGCCCCCATGATTTTGAAGAGAACATCCCACTCCACTCTATCATAAGCCTTCGCCAAATCCAACTTTATCAAGAAACCTTCTTTTTTAGCAACACTAAGGGAATGAATTTTCTCATGAACAAGAATAATTGAGTCTAGAATCTGCCTACCAGGAACAAAACCTTTCTGCTCCTCAGAGATGATGAAGGGAAGCACCACCAAAATTCTAGTGGTCATAACTTTGGATATGATTTTGTAGAAAGAGTTGCATAGGCTAATTGGCCTAAAATTTCCCATAGAGTCTGCCCCAACAACTTTGGGGATTAAGGCTATAAAAGTGGAGTTAAGTTCCTTAAGGATTCTTCTATATCCAAAGAATTCTTTGACCACATTAACCGTGTCTTCCCCCCCAAAGGATTGTTGTTGTTTTGTAGTATTGCTATCATCATTTCCTTCATTGCTGACATTCCTATTCTTTGACCAGAACTTGGGTTTGTCATTGTTGTTGCTGTTGTTGTATGAATTATTTTAAAGTTTTAGTTCTCCTTTCTTTACCATTGCATTCTCTATTTTCAGACCATTTTCAATCATTTTGGCAAAAGAGGGAGGACACTACATTCTTAGTCGATAACTCATTTCACTGATAAGATTATTGTTGGCAATATTGCATTATAACAGACAATGAAAGATTGTTGGCATTTCTTAAGGATATTGAGAAGGTTGTCGATGATTATGGATATAACTGATTAAAGATGTTTTACTATCTTGATATTATTATTTTGTCATTGATGTCAAGAAATTGATTTTCTAATTCAGTATGATGTTGCCATATCTTGAGAAGTATGATATGAAGATTATAAAGATGTCAGTAAAAGACACAGGAACGAATATGATGAATAAGGGGATGAATAAGGTATTCAATGGGCAACTACTACCGAGTCAGACAATGATGAGATCATGATGTTTTATATTGTGTTAACATCATACATATGTTGTAAATTGTAAAGGTTAATACTATACTATGTTATTAAGCAAAGAACCTAGTCGGTAAACCCTAAGGTTATCGCTATCGGTTAATGAAGGCGGAATGTCTACCGAGTGGAGTTTAGTATTCACGGAGTTGTTACCGAGTTGTAACTGAGCTATAACAGAATGCATTAAATGTTTACATGCAGTATTTAATGAAGGAAGCTGATGAGCTGGAGCAGATCAAATGATTGGTAAGCCGTGGAAGAAGTTTGTTAAACGAATCTAAGGCAATGGAAAGTCGGCATGAAGATCTACAGCTCAAATTGAACCGCAATACCCTAGCACAAGTTCCAAGACTATTATGCAAGTTCCAAGGAGGGTAAAACATTTTCAAATCGAAAGATGCATTGAACCTGGACAAGATTGAAGATCTAATGGCTATGATTGATTATGGGAAATGTGATCAAGGAGATTATGTGGTTACCTAATTGTTTATAAATAGGAAATTGTTGATAAACAATGTATGCGAGCAAGTGTATGCACAGGGATGATACATAGTGATTACCGAGCATAGAAGCTTGAAGACCTGTTAGAATAACAGAGTATAGAAGCCCAGCAGATAGACAAGATTAGTTCTATGTCTAGATTGTATTGAACAAATAGGAATCTTCTTTAGCATTTTTGATGTGAAGTTGCAGATAGATTTTTATTACTGTTATTTTGTGAAAGTGACAGAAAATCTCTTAACTAAGTGGACTTAACAGTCTTATATGTAAACCCTCTAACAAGGTCACTTCTAACAAAGTGAAGATCCTAACAGATCTGAGGGAAATCCCTTAACCAGGTCACATCTAGCAATGTGTTTGTAATCTTTAATAGGATTTTCTTTTAACCAAGCATACTCTAGAAGAGTATATTTCTTAGTGGGTCCGAAATCCCACAATGGTTTTTCCCTATTTAGGTTTCCACATTAAATCTGGTGTGATGAGGTTTATATTGTTCATATGTTTTTGAGTTTGCATGTTTAATAGTTTTGGTTATATTACTGATATATATGTTACCGAGGTTGAATCTGATGTTTTTATGGATGATTAAGTTTGCATGATTCAGCCCCCCCCTCTCATCTTGTTGGCTATTGGATCTGTACTTATATTAAGTATCAGAACTATCAATTGGTATCAGAGCTTTGGACTCCGGAAGGAAAGTTTAAAGGCACTTGAGTTAAAGATCCAAAGCTGAACAAGTCAAGTTTCTCTACATGGCAAAAAAGGATGAAGCTACATCTATCAAGAGTTGGAGAATATGTTGTATACTATCTGGAGAATGATTTTGTTACACCGAGCATCTATCCATTGACTATGGAAGAGATAAAGGCGAAGAAAGAACATATTCAAGCAATGATTGAAATAACATCTGCATTGACCAATTCAGAGTTTAATGATCTAGAAGGCTGTAATGATGCAAAGGCAATGTGGTATAAGCTCATATCAGTATATGGAGGAGATGAACATGTTCAAAGAGAAAAAGTAGATAGTCTGAGAGGACAACTTGAATCTATAAGGATGAATGAAGGCGAGAACATAACTTAGTACAATACAAGAATAAAGGAGATTGTCAATCAAATCAAAGGAGCAGGTGGAACTATTGAAGAAAAGGATATAACAAGTAAGTTGTTGAGAACCCTTCTACCAGCTTATGCAATTTGAGTTTTTGCAATCAATGAATTGAGGTCTGTACCTAATATGCTAGTTTCCTTGGATGCTACTATTGGTAAGCTACATGCATTTGAGCTAAGTAATTTTGATAACAGTGGATCTTCGGTAAATAAAGTTGAATCTACATTTAGTTATTTTCATCTTGATGAATCTAATGATTACAATGAAAGAAAGTATAAGTACTCTGAAGGAGATCATAGTGGAGCAAGTGAAAGATTTCAGAAGAACATGGAAGAAGTACACAAACTATATGAGGAAATCAGAAAGCAAGAAGAGTTTGAAGCACTATTAGCCAAAAGGTTACTGAGAGGCAAATGTAAGTATAAAGGAAAACTACCTTTGAAATGTTTCAATTGTGATAAGATAGGACACATGGCTTCTAACTGTCCTGACAAATATTTTACTAAAAAGAGAGATTACCGAGATGACAGATAGAAAGATAACCATTACAGAGGACACCGAGACTTCAGAAGAAGAGATAGAAAGACATGCTTAATAGCTGATGAGGAATCTAAAGATGATAAATCAGATGAGACTGATACAGAGGAAGTAGTTTATGTGGCTATCAAGGATGGCTTAGATGAAGAAAGGTATGAAGAAAAAGCCCTAATATCTCACATAAACACTAATGATTCTTGGATTATAGATAGTGGATGCTCACATCATATGACATGAGATAAACACAAGTTTGTTATGTTATAAGATTATGATGGAGGCTGTGTTAGATTTGGTAATGATGCACCATGTCTGTAAGAGGTAAATGATCTATAACACTTCTTGATAATGCAAGATGAAATGATGTTTATTGGGTTGAAGGTTTGAAATACAATTTGTTGAGTGTAGCATAGCTAAACAACACAGGTTACCAAATAGAATTTTAGAAACGAATTGTCAAAGTTCATGACAAGAATGGAAAGTTAGCTGCTACTGGGACACAAACAAAAGGTAATACATTTCATCTTGACTCAACTCAGAACAAGTGTTTGCATGCAAAAATTGATGATACCTGGGTATGGCATAAAAGTTTCTATCATGTAAATTTTGATAATCTGATCAAAATAAGTAAGAAGCACAGAGTAAGAGGTCTACCGAGTCTTGAAAAACCTGAGAATGTTGTGTGCCGAGGATGCTAGATGGGTAAGATGACAAGATCAAACTTTACAAGTAAGTATTACACTTCTAAGGGAATTTTAGATCTAGTACACACTGATCTTTGTGGTCTTATGAAAGTTCAAAGTTATTATGGTGATAAGTATTTCATACTATTTGTGGATGACTATTCAAGAATGATGTCAGTAATGTTTTTAAAGGAAAAATCAGAAGCTTTTCAAATGTTTAAATGGTACAAGGCAAGAGTTGAAAATGAAACAAGAAGACAACTAAAATGTCTTAGATCAGATAGAGGAGGAGAGTTCACATCTGATGAATTCAACTTATTCTACAATGATCATGGTATTAAAAGACAAGTCTCTACACCGAGAACTCCACAGTAGAATGGAATAGCTGAAAGAAGAAATAGATCTATTGTGGATTGTGCTAGAACACTAATGATTGAAAAGAAGGTGCCACAAACATTTTGGAGAGAAGCAATAAGCACAGCTATTTACAACTTGAATCAAGTTCAATTGAAGAAAGGTACTTTGAAGACACCATATGAAATCTGGTATGATAAGAAACCTAATGTTAGTTATTTTAAAATCTTTGGAAGTAGATGCTATGTTCATAAAGATGATAGAAATGGCAAGTTTGATCAGAAAAGTGAAGAAGGAACATTTCAAGGTTATTCTTCTAGAAGCAAAGCATTTAAATGTCTGATCAAATCATCTAACAAAATAGTAGAAAGTGCAAATGTGAAAATTGATGAATTTGCAGAAAGAAATGATGAAGGAAATTCCAAGGAACCAAAAGACTATGATGAATTTGTCTATGTTCAACCGAGAAGTCCTACCGAGAAGACTGTTGAAGAAAATGAAGAGAATATCTAGTTACCAAGTGATAAGAAGATCATACAGAGCCTACCGAGCCTGTATTAGCCAAGTATGTCAGAAGACATCATGCATCAAGTCAGATTATAGAAGATAAGGATGATCTAGTGATGACAAGGAACAAATTGAGATAGAACACATGTTTGATATCTGAATTTGAACCCAGAACTGTGAAAGAGGCATTTAACAGTGAAGATAGGGTAAATGCTATGATAGAAGAGATTGATCAAATCAAGAAGAATGACACATGGACACAAATCCCAAGACCAAAGGACAAAAATGTAATTGGTACAAAGTGGATTTTTAGAAACAAGATCAATGAAAAAGGAGAAGTCATTCGAAACAAAGCAAGACTAGTGTGCAAAGGTTATGCTCAAGAAGAAGGAATTGATTATGGTGAAACTTTTGCACCTGTTGCTAGACTTGAAGGAGTAAGAACATTGTTGGCCTATGTTGCTTTCAAGAACTTCAAGGTATATCAAATGGATGTCAAATCTGCATTTCTGAATGGAATATTAGAAGAAAAAGTTTTCATTGAAAAACCTGAAGGATTTGTTGAAAACAATAAAAAAGATCAGGTATGTAAATTGAACAAAGCTTTATATGGTTTGAAACAAGCACCAAGAGCATGGTATGAAAGATTGCACTCTTATTTGATTAAGATTGGTTTTATAAGGACAAGTGAGAATAGCAACATGTACATGAAGAATGATGAAATTGGAATACTGATCTTAGCCATATTTGTTGATGATATTATATTTTGTGGAAATGACACTTTATGCAAGAACTTTGGGAATGAAATGAGAAAATAATTTGAGATGTCATTAATCAGTGAGATAAAGTATTTTATAGGTTTACAGATACTGCAAATGAAAAATAAGATTTTCATTACTCAATCCAAGTACATAAAGGAAATCTTGAAGAAATTTGGAATAGAGGATTCCAAACCAGTAAGTACACCTATGACTACCAACTGTAAATTATCTAAGAATGATGAATCTACATCTATTGATGAGACACTCTACTGATCCATGATTGGAAAACTACAATATGTTGTTCACAGCAGACCAGACAGAGCACATGCAGTAGGTATAGTTGCAAGATTCTCTACAGATCCTAAAGAAACACACATGACATCAATCAAAAGAATTTTTAGATACTTGAAAGGCACAGAGGATTATGGCTTAGTATATCAGAAATGAAATAATTTTGATTTAAAAGTTTATACTGATGCTGATTGGGTAGGCAACATTGGTGACAGAAAAAGCACAAGTGGAGGAGCTTTCTTTTTAGGAGAAAGACTAGTGAGTTGGCTTAGCAAGAAACAAGGATGTGTTTCACAGTCAACAGCAGAAGCTGAATACGCTGCTGCAAGATTGAATTGTACCAACATTGCATGGATCAAACAACTGTTGGAAGGTATAAATGAGAAAGTTACCAAGCCAGTAACTATATTCTGTGACAATACTAGTGCCATTAATATTTCAAAGAATCCTGTTATGCACTCTAAGACAAAGCACATATCTATTAAATATCATTATCTTATAGAAGAAGCTCAAGAGAAGAAAGTGGTGTTGGAATATGTTAGCACAAAGGAGCAAATAGCAGATATCTTCACCAAACCACTACCACAGGACACTTTTGAATATTTCAGAAGTAAGTTAGGGGTCCTACCCCTATCTTCTACTCACTAACCAAGTTCGGTGAAAGCATCAATCCGATGACTCTATTGAATATCTTTTGGGAGTTGATGCTGAGTTATACACTTTAGCATGTTTTCTAAAAGTGTATAGGAATTAATACAGGAATTATACAGGGAACAGGAATTGAAGACTAATGCTCTAACCAAGACTCAGTTGATACACAATAGCCGAAAATCACTTCTTACAGAAAGCAATTATGTTTTAGTTCTTTACTTTTTGGCATTGTTGTCAAAGGGGGAGAAGACCTACAAAGGGGGAGAAGACTGAGAGAAGACCTATCAGGGGAGAAGACTAAGAGGAAAACTAAGCAGACTACAGATTGGGAAGAAGACTGAAGAAATGAGGAGAAGTCTAATGTATGGGGGAGAGCATTTCAACATTTCAAAATCACAACAATTTGAATCTTTTAAGGTCAAATCAATTGGTTTTGCCATCAATGCCAAAGAGGGAGATTGTTGGCAATATTGCATTATAACAAACAATGAAAGATTGTTGGCATTTCTTAAGGATATTGAGAAGGTTGTTGATGATTATGGATATAACTGATTAAAGATGTTTTACTATCTTGATATTATTATTTTGTCATTGATGTCAAGAAATTGATTTTCTAATTTAGTATGATGTTGCCATATCTTGAGAAGTATGATATGAAGATTATAAAGATGTCGATAAAAGACACAGGAAATAATATGATGAATAAGGTATTTAATGGGTAACTACTATCGAGTCAGACAATGATGAGATCATGATGTTTTAGATTGTCTTAACATCATACATATGTTGTAAATTGTAAAGGTTAATACTATACTATGTTATCAAGCAAAGAACCTAGTCGGTAAACCCTAAGGTTATCACTATCAGTTAATGAAGGCGGAATGTCTACCGAGTGGAGTTTAGTATTCACTGAGTTGTTACCGAGTTGTAACCGAGCTATAACAGAATGCATTAAATGTTTACATGCAGTATTTAATGAAGGAAGCTGATGAGCTGAAGCAGATCAAATGATTGGTAAGCCATGGAAGAAGTTTGTTAAATGAATCTAAGGTAATGGAAAGTCGGCATGAAGATCTACAACTCAGATTGAACCACAATACCTTGACACAAGTTCCAAGACTATTATGCAAGTTCCAAGGTGGGGTAAAACATTTTTAGATCAAAAGATGCATTGAACCTGGACAATATTGAAGATCTGATGGCTATGATTGATCATGGGAAATGTGATCAAGGAGATTATGCAATTACCTAATTGTTTATAAATAGGAAATTGTTGATAAACAATGTATGCGGGCAAGTGTATGCACAGGGATGCTACATAGTGATTACCGAGCACAGAAGCTTGAAGACCTGTTAGAATAACAGAGTATAGAAGCCCAGTAGATAGATAAGATGAGTTCTATATCTAGATTGTATTGAACAAATAGGATTCTGCTTTAGCATTTTAGATGTGAAGTTGCAGATAGATTTTTATTACTGTTATTTTGTGAAAGTGACAGAAAATCTCTTAACCAAGTGGACTTAACAGTCTTATATGTAAACCCTCTAACAAGGTGACATTCTGATTCAGTGTCTAAAATCCTTTAACAAGGTCACTTCTAACAAAATGAAGATCCTAACAGATCTGAGGGAAACCCCTTAATCGGGTCACATCTAGCAATGTGTTTGTAATCTTTAATAGGATTTGCTTTTAACCGAGCATACTCTAGAAGAGTATATTTCTTAGTGGGTCCAAAATCCCACATTGGTTTTTCCCTATTTGGGTTTCCACGTTAAATTTGGTGTCATGAGGTTTATATTGTTCATATGCTTTTGAGTTTGCATGTTTAACAATTTTGGTTATATTACTGATATATATGTTACCGAGGTTGAATCTGATGTTTTTATGGATGATTAAGTTTGCATGATTAACCCCCCCCCCCCCCCCCCTTTATCTTGTTGGCTATTGGATCTGTACTTATATTAAGTATCAGAACTATCAATTATCAATGAATATGTCCATTTTTTCTTGATCAGGTACATCCCGGGGATATCTACTAAACATGTGTTTCCATCATTGTAAGAAGATCATAAAGGATTCACCATTCCTTTTTTTAACATTGCAAAGATCTAGCATTGTTATTTCATTCCTTATATTGTAGGAATATTGTGAAATAAACCTATTCACAAGTTCTTCAAAGGATTTGATTCCGGATGGTAATCTTGAAAACCACTCCATTGATTGTCCATTTAAACTCCTAGGAAAAAGATGCATAAGGTAAGTTTCATCATGAACAAATTCCATGCTCATATAACAAAACTCCCTAATGTGATCTTGAGGATCAGATTTTCCATCGTATTTGTCATATTTAGGGATCTCGCAATGTTGCAGAAATGGTATCATATTCAAATTTTTATCAAAGGGATATGAGCATATGTCTTCTAATGAATACTTCTTGGAACTTGTCCCATTTTGCATGTCTTGTATCTGTTGTTGTAGAGTTTGTATTTTTTGAGTAAGGTTTGATAATGGATTATCCACATTGTTTCTTTTATCATTATGTTATTTTCTTTTGTCATCCTTTTCCTTCCTTGTTTCTTCATTGCTTTCTTTATTCGCATCTTCGCTATTTTTCTCTTCTGTGTTTTGGGTTTTACTTGCTTCCACGTCTTGTTTTAAGCTTTCTATGTTAAAGTCTTGTGGTAGTTTAGCTCTAGATTTTGCCAACATCAAGAGATATTTCTCTTTTTATTTTGCCAACAATTTTTCCATTAGCCTATCAAATTTGAAATCTTGGTCAACGTCTTTAATGGTGCTATTGACTGCTTCTTCATCAATAGCGGTAAATCCAAAAGTGTGCAATACAGGAGTATCTTCTTCCTCCATTTGTTGTTGTCTTCTAAGCTATTCATATTGGGCTCTAGTCCAAACTGGCATGTGATTATTTCAAAGTTGTTTGAAATTTTCAATGGACAAAGTCAATAAGTCATTAGTAGTTTAGGAAGATATGCCTTGTTGATTTTACCACTACTGTTTGTTCATTGGGATAAAGTGTGTCTTTGTTGAAAAGCACGTCTTTGTAAAGTTTCACCGTCAAATTTTGTACCACAACCACATAAGTAGTGATGAAAATGGTGTAGGAATGTCCTATGTTTTAATAAGATCTTATGATTGATATACAAGAATCTTATCCTTTTCTGAGTATCTTTATAACCAGGTTTTCTTTTCTTAAGGTGATACTTAAAAGTCATATAAGCATTTGACAGTTTACAAGTTTGATTCCAATGTTGGTGCAATTTTGGTTTTGATGTAACCTAAGTTCAAAATAGGAAAGATATATCCAAGATTAGGAACCTAGTATAGATTGATCAAGCTTCGTGATAGAGGATTTGATTATCCTGATGAGAGACTTGACAAGGATGTTGATTTTTGCACTTAAGATGTTTGAATCAATAGCTTGTTGAATGTTGATGTTTATAGAACCTTTTGGGAATAACTTGTAGGATTAGCAACCTAGTTGTTAGAGCTAGTTTGAAAATACGTGATGGTTTAGAGACAAACCTACCTCAAGAATTATTTTGATATTTTTATGTTTCAAGTGTTGGAATGCTTTTTATTTTACCCTTTTGATCACACTTTTTTTCAGTAACTTGTTGATTTTTGATCTTTTGTAGATGATAATCTTCTTCAATTTTTGACCATTTGGAACATGTTACAGACATAGAAGACACAATTTTTAATAAATGAAAAACACAAGTACAATCTCTATGGCAGGATGAGACAATAGTCATTGAATCTCACATGGGGTTTCCCCTAAGGCTATGCTATTCAAAGCGGATATTTAGATGCTTGACCCCACTAGCTCCACCCTTGGCACTCACTTCTTTGGGGAAGCCAAGCACCAGTTTCCATGAAATTTCCCCATGCCCAACTTTATATCTCTACTAGGAACCATATGTATGTGAGTCACTTCAAAGGTCCGACCTCCTGCGCCAACAACTAGAAGGTTTTTGACAACTAGTACAAGTGGTTTTTAGTAAAGGCTTCCTATCATGTGGCCATACATGCGACACTTTCAGATCTGTAAATACAGAAGGTTCCCAACCTATAGAGGTTACGCTCCATAGGGTTTATGGGGAGACATTGTGTCGGTATGAACTTATCAACACATGTTGTTTAAACTTTCATCACAAACATGATTTATTTATAGTGGATTGGAAGGAATTGATATTAGCCTGTTTCCACTTTAGGTCGTTCCCCTCTCACTGGCCCCCTCAAGGCAGCTCGGGAAGGCAAGCCCTCTAAAGGATTTTAATTGCTTGAAAGTAAAGAAAGCATAAAAGAGTGGATTTGGTTTTTTGGTCACCCAATTAAGGGGAGAGCATATACCTACCACTTTCGAGACACATAATATAAGTGTTCTTTTTAACTTTCCATCTATCCTCTTCTTGGAGATGTTGCTCCTCAACAAGCAAGGTGTTTATTTTAGCCCTTCATAGCAAATGATTTTATAAACTAGGAATTGGAAATCCTGGTCAACAAAATGAAAATCGTTGCACAAAGTAACTTGCTTCGTAAGAATGGACAAGTTGATTGTTCTTTTTAACTTGCAAAAATAAGATTGATTGTGCTTTTTACCTTTGCAAGAAAATGAAAGATTGTTGTTTTTTCTAGAGCCCAAAATTTGAGGTGTGAATCCTAACTTTGCAAGAAAGCAAATGTTTGATTTGTTGTTCTTTTTAGCTTGCAAATGTGATTATTTTTAGAGCCCAAAAACAAGTGAGGTACTTTTTAGAACACCAAATTGAAAAATGAAGTTCTTTTTACCCAAAAGGAAATATGAGTTCTTTTTAACCAACTTTGAAAAAGATAGAAAAGAAATCACTAAATCTTAACTTAACTCCTGCAAATCTACAAGAAATTGTTAGAAACCTATAATAATAATAAAAAAAGTTAGTGAAAAACCTTAGGTGGGCTTCCACAAGCCTAATTTCGAATCACAGTTACAAATTTTTCATTGCGCTAAACTATTTGCTAAATGCGCTAGTCTTTGTTACAAAAGCACTAACCTACATGAAATATGCACTAACGTATGATGCAAAAGCGCTGATTTACGGACAAAAGTGCTAACCTACATGACATATGCGCTAACCTATGATGCAAAAATGCTGATTTTTGGTCAAAAGCACTAACCTACATGACATATGCGCTAACCTATGATGCAAAAGCACTGATTTACGGACAAAAGCACTAACCTACATGACATATGCGCTAACCTATGATGCAAAAACATTGATTTTTCAGTCAAAAGCGCTAACCTATATGACATATGCGCTAACCTATGATGCAAAAGCATTGATTTGCGGATAAGAGTGCTAACTTACATGACATATGCGCTAACCTATGATGCAAATGCACTAACCTATCAAACAAAAGCACTGTTAAAATTCACACATGTGTGAATCTGCATTACAAATACATTAATTTTATTTTTGCGAGATTTTTAAAGGTATATGTGAGGTCCAGCCCCACAGTGAGCACCAAAATGTGTGAGCTTGAATTTCATCCTTAGAATGTTACCTATAATAAGTTAGTTTCACAAAATACCAATTGAAATGCTTATAGGAAATCCAAATTCAACCAATGAAACTACATGAAATACATATTAAAATAAAACATTATTTTACCTTCATGGCTTATGTCTCATTGTGTCCTAACTCCACTGTTCCTAGTTGCAGATGGTGTACTCTCAGACAATGCACTATTGGCTTCCAAGATGGCATATGAAGAATGGACTAATAACTTGTAGTTAACTGATGCTATGGTATGCAATACTACATGATTGTGATAAAATGATTATGCTAAAATGCTATATGATATTTGTTTTTTCTATTTACTTCAAAAACTCATGGATGCATATGATTGATTGAAAAAATATTTTGAAGACTCACTCTCTCTCAACTGAAGCTCTTGATTTTATAGACTTTGAGAGGATTAGATGATGTGGCTCAGATCAACAGTCCTGATCAGATCTGTAGATTTGGATGGCTATGAGCAAAGGTGAAGGTTGAGAGAAAGGGGGAAGGAGAAGACAAGTGTCACTCATCTCACCTTGACTGGGTTGCTGACTGAGAGAATCTAGGGATAGTTGGAGGAAATTTAGGCATGAGAGGACAAGTGGACTCAAGTCCTTCCTAAGATGTAGGGGGTGTTGGAGGGAATATAGGAAATGGTTATGAAATATGTGTATGTACATAATTTTCATTAAGTTTGGAAGTTGGAGATAAATGATAAATTAATATTTAAGAAATATTAATTTCCTTAGCCACATGTTTGATGAGTTGGCAAAGGTAAGATGAAGTGGAGATGGAGGGTGAGTTGGATAAGAAAGATTAAATAATTTAAGAAATTATTTAATATTTGAGACTATAGGATAAGAGAATAACTATCAAATATTAGATATTTAATTGCTTGGAGGAGATAATTAATTATTGGATATTTAATTAACATGGTTAGAGGAATAATCAAATATTAGATATGTAATTAATTAGAGGAATAAGATAGATGAATTAATTAAAATATTAATTAATAGAAAGTCATGAAATGGGTTGCTGACTGAGAGAATCTAGGGATAGTTGGAGGAAATTTAGGCATGAGAGGACAAGTGGACTCAAGTTCTTCCTAAGATGTAGGGGGTGTTGGAGAGAATATAGGAAATGGTTATGAAATATGTGTACATACATAATTTTCATTAAGTTTGGAAGTTGGAGATAAATGATAAATTAATATTTAAGAAATATTAATTTCCTTAGCCACATGTTTGATGAGTTGGCAAAGGGAAGATGAAGTTGAGATGGAGGGTGAGTTGGATAAGAAAGATTAAATAATTTAAGAAACTATTTAATATTTGAGACTATAGGATAAGAGAATAACTATTAAATATTAGATATTTAATTGCTTGGAGGAGATTATTAAATATTGGATATTTAATTAACATGGTTAGAGGAATAATTAAATATTAGATATTTAATTAATTAGAGGAATAAGATAGATGAATTAATTAATAAAATATTAATTAATAGAAAGTCATGAAATGAATTAAATAAATTAATCTTTTGAAATTAACTATTTAATAGAAGAATAATTATTAAATAAATATAGAATATTTATTTAATTGCTCATAGCCAATTTTTAGGTGTATACACTTATCATTTACATTGTGTAGCTTCGTAGGTGACAAAACCAACTTCAATTTTTACTTGCGGAGTTGCGGACCTACTTACTTAAGTCATTCAAATTTGCACATGCCTAAACAATTTAACTTACCATAGGGTATGGGGGTTGTTTGATAGGCTTTGTTGGGGAGACATATCAATATCGAGGGGGACACATTTTTAGTCTCTTCTATGATTGACATAACAATAAAATGAGGCTTGTTAGTAAAGGGGAGCTAGGGGCCGATTCAAAGAATGAGTAAGTAGCCCTCCAACCAATCAAGTTATGTGATGCAACCAATTGAGCAAGTCAATGAGAAAATAGAACCAGACTTGAAGACTAAGACATGAAGCTTAAGGGTTAGGGTTTAAGACCTTAGGTCAATTGCGAAAGGGTTAAGCCATTAAGGATATCACATATCAGTATTAAGGGATGGCTTTAATGGTGACATTAGATGCCAATATACACCAATCCCCCAATCCAAGAAAGTGAGCACCATCTCAGGTAATGAGGCACCAACCTCAATTACAACAGTATATGAAATATATTTCATGCGGAACTTCATGGTTGAACCTTTAACATCTCCTTAATTTGATCTTCTTTAGAAAACTCTCACAATATACATGAGATCTAATTTTTTGGTTCACATGGAAATATAAAAATTGAGTAGATAGCCTACACAATTTTTTCCATAGTTATCTTCTACTTACATACACACTACACATATTGGAATGTATTTAATTAACATTATATATGCATTTCAACATTAATTACATTCTTAAGTTGGCCTATAACATATTTATAATATTTGTAATGTGGCCATAGAAATAAACCTTAAACCAAACAAGCAATAGGCCAAGCCTTAAAGCCAACACAGTACACTAGGAGTGAAAAAATAATATGTGTTATCCAACACAATCTTAGCTAGTCCCAAATAACCTTCACATGCTTCTTCAAGATGACACATAGCGCAATATGTTGGAAACCAATAACACTGAGAGGGGGGGGGGGGGTGGATCAGTGTAATACTAGAAATATTGATTTTAGCCTTAACAAAACATTCATACACCAACTGGTATACCGATATAAACAGAATTGAAAGAAATAAAGCAACCAATAAGCCAAACACATAAATGAGAACCATAACACACAGATTTATACATGGAAAACCTCAATGAGGAAAAACCACGGTGGGATTTGTGACCCACAATATCAATCCACTGGCCATATGAAGAGATATTACAATATATGATGGGCTTGCACTTGCAGGAAGGCTTACAACCTAGAGCACACTACTCAATCACATTAGGAGCCTCACTGACTACATAAAATTCTA
Organism: Cryptomeria japonica; assembly: GCF_030272615.1. Classification (NCBI taxonomy): domain Eukaryota; kingdom Viridiplantae; phylum Streptophyta; class Pinopsida; order Cupressales; family Cupressaceae; genus Cryptomeria; species Cryptomeria japonica. The sequence goes on from NC_081415.1 coordinate 265,729,869, forward strand.
GACAACAATCTGATGAAGTGTGAACTGCTAAGATAGCATCTTCTATGCCAGAATATAGTTTCGGTTTAAGTTCAGTTTGTTCCGATTGAAACCCTAAACCCCTTTACCAGAAACCCTTACATAAAATTTCTCACATACATAATCTCTCTGAATAATTACATTCATATATCCATTCCATTACATTCATATTATTCTTCTATCAAAATGATCTAATCAAATTGAGCTATATACCCTATACAAATTTATGCCTTATATCAACTTACAAAGATATATACAATATCAGATTACATGTTGGCCATATATAACAAATGTATAAACATTAAAACAAATTGTTGATGTCGGATCTAAGATATGTCGGCCTCCAGTATCGATAAATTTTTCTATACTGTGTCGTCCTGCATAGCTGGTGACCAAAGAAATCCTTTTGTCCTGCCAGTGTCGGTGCTGGTGCTGGTGTATAATCTGTGAAGTGCCTGATGGTACACCATATGAAGCCAGAACACAAAATCATGTTGCCATGAATGACAACATAGTGAAACCAACTAATAGAGTGTGAATTTCCAACACAATACACTAGTGCATTCATTAGGAACATCAATCCAAAAAATTGATTAGCACTATGAGGAACATAAATTTTCTTCTTCTTGAGCTTCAGCTTTGAAACTTGAATATATTTATCTTTAGGTGTAGCCTTAATTATCTTTTGAACTGCAAGTCTTAAGACATCGTTGTGGTAGAATGAAAAACAAAACATTGTGCTAGTGCACATACAGTTTATGAGCAACAAATGTCAAAAACATACTATAGACAATTTTGGACCTTTAAAAATAACAAAAAATACTATATGATGATAACCTAAACCAAAAAAGTAATAGGCCAAGTCCTAAAGCCAACACAATGGACTAGGAGTGGGAAAACACTATGCTTTACCCAATACAATCTCAACTAATCCCAAATAAGTTTCACATGCTTCTTCAAGATGACACATAGTGGAATACACCACTGCATTCATTAGGAACATCAACACAAACAACGAATTAGCATTATGAGGACCATTAATTTTCTTCTGCTTGAGCTCCACCTTTGAAACTTGAATATATTTTCCTTTAGGTGTAGCCTTAATTATCTTTCAAACTGCAAGTCACAAGACCTCATTGTGGTAGAATGCAATAAAAAACATTGTTCTAGTGTACATACAGGTTTTGAGCAACAAACCTCAAAAACATACTGTAGATACTAATGAACCTTAAAAAATAACTAAAACTATTATATGGTGATACTATTTGTATTTTACAAGAGAGATATCTAACATGTCTTGATACTATCCTTATAGAACATAGAAGATCTAACATGACATGTGTTAGAAGTAATTAAAATAACAACTTTTCAAATACATTTACATCAAGGAGAACATAATTATAATCTAATAAAACCTATGCTATGTACTTTTGACAGACATCAATTACAAATCTATAAGTTCCATGCACCTTGGACATGAATGATGACACAATGTTTAACACATTTTAATGTATGCTATTTTTTATTGTAATATTTTTGCACATGAAGAGTCTCTCCTATTTTATCTATTCTTTATTTCATATTTGATTAATTTTTGTATTATCTTAATATAGAGAATAGGAATAAGACTTGTAAGAATTATTTTATTTGATTCCTAGATTTGAGTTGAAATGGTAGATGATTACATTATTGTGCATTCTTAATTACTCTCGTCTAAATATCTAGAGATGAACTACTGCATGTTTTTCTTGTATCCAAAATTGAAAGTGAAATCTACATTATCTTATTACATGAATGATGCAAGATAATATAGGTTCACTAGTAATCCTATATCACACAAAAATATTTTTATTCTAACCTTCATTTTTTTTTATTTATTATAAAAATAACACATACTTCTTTGGGAATTAGACTCAATGGAAATGATGAAAATGTTATCCAAGGCTAACATGTGCATCAACCTAGAATCGATTTATTTTTCACATGCATTTCATTTGAAGGTTTGGTGTGAACAATTTGACTATAGTCCTCCAAGGAAAGTCAAACTATCTTATATCCAATACTAATCTAGTTTCATGTGTGGATTTGTGTGGTTGATTGAATGAGTATTATGAACTATGATAAAGAAGAAAATTTTGAACAAGATTAACATAATTCTTAGAACTCAAAATACAAATGTAGAACATAAGGGTAGAGATAAAAATAAGACACAAAGATGAACTTGTAACTGTAATATGGGGCTGACTATGCAAGATAGGTGCACTAGGCATTATAGTCCATAGGTGGATTTTTGTATATGTTAGTGTCAAGGATCAAGTTAGGAGCCTTTTGGGTTGCAATTTTTTTTAAATAGGGTAAAAAATAAGAGGACACTGGTGCTAAGTGCTATAGTTCTAGGGTTTCTAACTATATGAAGTCTGAAATTGTTCATCACTATCTGATCTATCCATCTATAATTTTTTTATTTTCATCAACTTTTAGATCTAAAGACGTACACACAAAAGAGGGGAAATGGTTTTTTTGTATAGGTTCTTACCTAATTCAAATCTCGTGTTGGTGTTCCCATATCCACAATAATAGTAATGATGATGATAAAGAGTGTGTACTCTCAAGAGAGCAAAGCCAAATAAATAGCATAAATTGAAATGATTACCTTAAATATAAATTCCTTTCTTATATCTCATGTAAGGTGTAATGCTTCTCATGTTTGCATTCTACCATTGCTTTATTTTGATCAAATATTGACTCTATATATGATACACTTAGACTGTGCATATGTTTATTCTTTTGTATTGACATCCATGCAGTGCCTCTTGATCATGGTTATATTTTTTTGATCATGTAGATATTAGTGTTGATGTGCATAGCTGGTTACACACGTAGATTTAGTGATCATTGTATATGATATGATGATATTTTGGTTATCCTTATGATGACTTGTTTAAATCATGATGTATCGATCATATTATGGTTATTTGATGATGCATTATGTTACTAACCATGTTATTATTTATATCCAATTGTGGAATGATTATATATAAGCTTCGACTATGTTATACATGTATAGATACTTGTTGTGCTTTATTGAGTGATGCAAGTAATTATAATCAACTCTACCTACCTCCATAGGTTTGAGAGTGCCAATTTTCCTAATGGTGGTTATAGGAGATAACACACATGCCACTATTGTTACCTTGGCATGCCCATTCTCCTAATTTGGATGATTTCTATGTTGCATGTGTTTACACGAATGATTACCATTGGTAAAATATGGTATACCCTACTTCATATTTGTGAAAGATCCATGATGATTATTTGTGCATAGTTAGTCATTTGCAAATTATCATCATTTAAATATTAATAATATTTAATATTATTACATTATTTAATATTTAAATGCATAATTTTTCTTATGTGTATTTGAAATGTGGAGATTGTATGATTTTACCCTAGAGGTTATTTGGGGGTTTATTATTGATTTAAGTTTTGGTTTAATTTTTTATTATTTTATTCCCATTTCAAAACAGTGAGTTTATATTGTTGAATTAGAGCTGATTTTTACACATAGTCTATTTTTCTCACTTTGTGCTCTCAAACTCTACTACATTTGGATTTTCGTTTGTGCATTGTGAGAGATATACTTGGAAATATTTTGTGGATAGGAACTTGTTAGTTTTGTATTGGTGAATGCAGCCCGTTTTCCAAAGGAATTGTTCTTATTTGTGGTGTGTGCAATTCATTTCCATTTTGCATAAATTTAGTTCCTCTCTTGTTTCTAAACTTCATCGTTTGAAATTTGTTGCAAATTATTTGTTAATAGATTTAAAACACCTCAATTTTTAAAAAAATATTTTAGTGATTTTCCAATTATTTTAAAAAAGCTTGAAATCACGGTTTTATAAAGTTTTATGCTACCCAATGTTGTGTAGAATGAATTAATTATTATTTTTTACTAAGTTTTTATAGTGTTGGGCTTATGAGTATCAAAAGGGTATTGTTATTGTAATGGTGCAAAAGTGACCCTACAAAGGGAAGAACCATGTTTCCCTTGAGAGCAAATTTCACAACATACATTCAGATATCTCCAACTAGTGAAACTGGTGAAGATATCTAATTAGAGAAAGGGTAAGAGAAGATGCAGAGAGTATTTGGTCTAAGTATAAGTGTCTCAGTCAAGGACACCAGGCTGAAACGCAGACAACTGTGTGGAGCGTTGTAGTCTTGTACAGACCGTGAATAGAAAATACTTAGAAACACGAAAACTCGACTCAATGTTTTGATTAGCCTACAAAATCCAAAAGTTAGAAACGTGACAATGAATAGAAGATAATAAATAGAAATAGAAATGAATATGAATGAAATAAATAAAGAAAGAGAAAACCCTCATGCAGTTGAATGCCCTCAAGAAACCTACACACATACAAAAAAAGGAAAATTGTTGGGGGTTGTTTTTAGAGGCCAACCTCATTCACAACCCTGTTTCAATATTTCCACCTCCATGAATAACCCAGTTAGATAGATAGATCAAAAGATAAATATCTAGAATGATAAAATGATCAAATAGATGAGGGATGTGACAAATCCCAAGATGATCAAATATGACATAGATAGAATAATAGAAAGATATTACCAAAGAGGTTTGAGAAAGCCTAGAGAGTTGCAAAAGATTATTGTGAGAGCTTGAGAATAATGTAGAGAACTAGAAACTATTGTAGCAAGTGAGAGAGATCAAGAGAAAGTTGTGAGAGCCAAAAGAACAAGAGAGATTGTATGGAGGAACTCGAGAGCTTGAAAGAAGAGAAAAGATGGATTTAAAATGAGAGAATATGAGGGAAAGAAGAGGTCAGCAAGTTGTTTAGAAGATTTTGAGTTGTTTCCACCAACAAAGATAGGTGACAAGTGTCAAAGCACACAAAACCAACATTTGAACGTTAAGATGTCACATGACTAATGTGTAGGGCACAAACATTTTTATGACATGCTAGTGTCTAGATGAATAAGAGACAAGCAACAATAGAAACACATGGCTAACATGAAATAGAAGCTAAAGGATGACTATTGAAAAGGGGTTCTGAGCATCCTGAGAGGGAAAAGGTTGATGCAAGGGTTGAAATGAGCATACTCAAATGTTAGGGGAATGGACACTAAAGTGGCTACAAAAGTGTAGGTGAAATTGCAAAGGGATATATAATTTTTTATTCTACACTTATATTTTTAGTTTTTGCATTTTGAAAATTTGAGTGTTTGAAGGCCCTCTAATGGTGGATGACCTGGGGACTAGTTTTCATCCAAATATGTGATTTCAGTGAAAAGTGGAATTTGATCATTATGAAGTGATAATATAATGTGAAATAATATATTATATATTTAATTTTTAAATAGGGATTAAATCATATCCAATTTCATGATATTGAGGACAATTGGGCATTTTGAGATAGTGATAAAATTGGTGTATTGCATTGTGTCTTAGTATTGATTTGCATTTTATTTTCTCATTCATTGGGATGGGATCTAGTTAAGATGTGGGTATTAAACTTGATTAGGGAAATGACTCTCAATGAGGGTTGGGGCCCAAAGTGGCCACCATAACCTACTGGAGAGTTAGTGTAATCATGTGATAACATAATTACAACATTGGGGAAAACACACTAATAAGATAATTGAGGATGCCCCTTGTGATCCTTGAGTGCTTATCTTGAGGAGAGCACCACGTAGTTCTACATGAGATATCACTTTGAGCTATTCAATGCCACTCCTATTTCATAGTCTCTAATATCCAACCCCTATGTATATTTGAGTTAAAATTGAATATAGATTCATTTACTTGGAAATACCTTCATCATTTATGTTGCATTGCATTATTGTATGATATTGTATGTCATGTATGCATCGTGTACGGTGTGTGTCGAAGCCTACTATCACCCTTCTATGCATTGTATGATTGTATTTTTAGTTCCACATTATCAAGTAGCATTGTGAACAACCATTGGGTACTAGTGGACCTGGTTTGTGAATAATTTTGAGAGTTCTTCCACCTTCCTCAATGCTTTTACATTCTCAATCTTTCATTTCTTACAAATTCATAATACTTTGTATAATGAAATAAGAAATGTAAACATTGATTAGATATATTGAACACTCTAATAGTAGATTGATTTAATTAAAATATATTGATATGGATTAGAGTAGTTTTATGTGCACTGGTATTGGAATCAAACACAACCTATGACATTGTATATTAATCAATTTTTTATGTATCATGGTAATGTTGTAGGAACACTTCAATTGGTTATCTAAAATGATATGTCTTGATTTGTCCTGGAGAGTGATTCAATCCTCTCCAATGTTGTCAAGTTTTCTTGTCTAGTTTAGTGTGGCTTTGAGCCCAACAGGACCCATTTAGGTCAATCCAGAAAGCCTTCTAATGTGTGCTATTGTGGTTTTTAGATGATTTGGACAACCCAGAGAATTTTGGTAGTGGTTTAGGGAATTTTAGGGTAGATTGAATGTGTTTGGGGTTCAATCAATTCCTGACTAGTCTTGCAAGTGTCACATAGTGTCTTGGAGACATTTTCGCATGGCTTGTCTCCAACCTTTTTGCCATTTTCTCTCAGCTTAGGTGTCACATATTTATTTTATCTTGACCAATGTGTTTGGGGTTGTCTAGGGGCCCATTATATTGAAATAATAATATTAGTGGTTAGGATAAATACACATCTTAGAGGATGAAAATGTAGGACTATTGGTGTTGAGGATGCTAGTGCAGAATGCGAACACTAGCACAAATTGAAGATATTTTTCCAAGTTTGTGCCACTTACATTCTATGCATTAGTCCTTTTGACATCCAATAATTTGTTTGAATCCACTTAAATTTCATTACAATGGTAGTGATGTATGGGAACCCTTAAAGGTGTCTTGAGTTGGTTTAGGGTGAGTTTGGATGGTGTTGATGGTGTTCGAGTGCATGTAGGTGCTTGTCAGAGCCTATCAGTGACACCTAGGACCTAGTAGATGGTCACATTTTCTAAATCAAGTCATGTAACTTTGGGAATGGTCTTGTGTATCCCTAATAATTCAAGTAACCTTTTCCTAGGGCTTAGGATAATTTTCTCCATGTTTAATTGAAGTTTATAGCATTAAGTCTTCTACATGTGTAGTGTTGTGTATCGACAAGTTGACCTAACCTTGAGGTTTGAGCATTAATTCTTGTTTATGATTCAAATTTTTAATCTAATTTCTTTAAAAAAATAATTCTATGTATTTATATGTGTATTGTGCTCATATCCTCTAGAATTCCTTGGTGGGCCACTGCATTCGGTATCAGAGCCAATGTTCATATGTTGAGAACTCTAGTTTATGTGTGCTCACTATGTTTAGCGTGAGTGGTGTGTGTTTGTTAGAGTATATTATATGATTATTATCATTTTATTTTTATTAATTAGCATGGCTTATAGATATATTTACTATTTCTCCCAATTTATGCATTGTTGTACTAGGAGGAGAATTTGGTAGAGGATTAGAGGGGTAGTCAAGATGGTGGAGTTGGGGGTCCTTAAGTGATTAATTTACTCCAAGAGATCATAGCATGTTTGAGGCATCAGTAGGAGGTATCTCAATATGATATTAGGGATTTGAATAGCTTATGTGATAAGGGCACCATTTTGGTGAATAAGTCTTTATCTTCTCCTTCAAGAAATATAAATAGGAAATTGAGTATTGGTGAATCCAATGGAAGTGCTCTTGCTCGAAAGAAGGGAGCAGAAGATCAAAATATTGATGAAGATAGACTGAAATTTGTTCTGGATATTCAAGAACATATTGAACAAGTTTCTATTGCTGCAAAAGAGTATCTATGACCAAAGTTGGACAACAAAATTTTCATGACAGTATTCTGGAGAATGAGCCTGAAGATGTGTATGACTAGTTTGTAAATGAAGTGTTGGAAATGACAATGGACACCTATAAGGAAGTAAATGTAAAAAAAGTAATGAGATAAGAAAATTATAGGATGAACTAGATAAGTCAATTGTAGATGAAGGAAGGAAGAAGGATGAGACAGGTTTGAAGAATGTTTAGGAGAATGGGAGAGAGACATAAAAAAGACTTGTGGGAGAATCTCCTAATGTCTCTGATTCGACAAAGATGAAGATGATTATTGGACCAAAAATATCATCTCAGGTACTACAAGTACTAGTCACACAAGAGAAATTAGATCTAGGGAATTTAAAACCCTTGAAAATGTTTCAATTAGGTGATGTTTTGCACTTGGAAGCTAGAAAGAAAATTTAAGTGTCCAGAGATTTATTTTAAGACATGTTTAAGTTTCTCCATGAGAAACTTCTGGATGTACAAATTGATGAATCTTTTAGTGATGAAGATCAATTAAGAGCCTTATTTGAAAGTGTAAAGGAAAAATTTGGAATTAGGTTCAATTAAGATAATAAAACAACTAATAATCCAAAATAATGGAAATACGGGTGAACCTAATAGATCTAGCCTCAATCCAAATAAGGATTGGGTTAAAATTCCTATTAGATTAATTATTTTAGTGATGTGTCCCTATTTACAATTGGAGGTTGGATGTGAGTTGTTAAATTAAGGTAAAATAGGTGATAACTGAAGTGATTTGATGAATACAAAATGCTATAGATATCCCACGGATAAAAAAAATAGGATCTAGGAAAAATAATAGATTTAAAACTTATTCTTAGAACTTCAACCTAATTTTTTAGGACCAAGTAGTACAAATTCACCCTAGTCCTCTAAATTTTCCTTCATCAAAAGTTGAACCTATTCATAATTGTCGATTCTATCAGATTTCTCGAGTACAACTCTACACCCATTTCCTACATATAGAAAGAGGGGGAAAATGTTGTGGATAGGGGTTTGCCTAAGTTAAACCCCAATTTAGGAATTAACCTTGAATGAAATGATGCAAATACTGCAATAAATGTTAAGGAGATATAACTCAGATCTGTAATAGTTGATATTGATGATGCAATTCACTTTGAATGTAATCACAAATGTTGAATGCAATGGCATGACAAACACATGAACATGAAAAACCCTAATCACACACACATAATTGTATGAATATTGATGTAACTTTGCCCCACAATGCTTGAAGGATGAAAGGCAACCTCAAATCTTTGAAAATGCTTGATGATGAATGCTTCACAGATGCACAAATGATGGGGTATGAGAGTGATGGATATCTAGGTTAAAAAGAATTGATGGTATGTATTTATATATTGTTCCCTAGGGAAATTACCAATTAGGCCAACCTCCAATGGTCATGTGTAGCCACAGGCACCGAAAGTCATTAATGAGATAAACAACCTACGCCATTTCAAATTGGGGCATATTTAAGTGGGACCATGGTGTTTTGGGGCACCTTGGTCTAGACCAGGGCATTCCATGTCATAGTACTCCTACAAACAAGACCAATACAAAGAGAAATAAGGAAGGGATCTCTAGGATGGGGTCCACTAAATGGTTTTCATGATATTAGGATCAGAGAATAGGACCAAAACAGACCAAGAGAGGGGATGTGGATATGACATGATAAAGTAGGAGCACAAAAGTGAGGTGTAAATTATATTGGTTACAATTTATGATGCTACATTTATCCCCCACTTTAAAGAGATTATGAGCCTATGTAAATACTCACGGTAAAGTAGAAAAATGTAAGAGAGGAACAATTAGGAGCAAGATCACAAAGGAGATAAGACATCATTGATTTTAAGGAACCAAGACCCCAATCTTAGGATCTTAACTTACACAATCACATGCAAGGACACATAAAATAAGAAAAAACAAAAAGGCAAACAAAGACAAAAGACACACAACACAAGGGGGTTAGTACTAAAAACAAAAGGCTCCAAGTCAACTAGTTGAAGAGACCTCGATTATCAAAAAATTTAGCCACTAATATCATTCTTGAAATTATATTGGAAGAACACAAGAAATCACATAAAATATAAGGAGCATTCATCAAATGATGAACCATTATCTACAAATAAAAAAAACTATGAGTTGACAAGGAAGAGAAAGGAGAGAACATGGATGCCACGAGCTAGAAAGATGTGTCATGCTATGTGATCCATGTTTGGGAGGAGAGTCAAAATGGTCTAGCTATGTTTTTCTAGTTCCACTCACCCTACTACATATGTCGATGCTTGGTTTCAAGAGTTAATAATCTCATATAAGAATTTGTTTTGTTTGGTTTCAAGCATGAAATAACCTTTATAATACATGAAATTAAAAACAAATATGTCTAGTTTTGGGAACATGTTGTATGGGACTTTGTTTGTATGGTTTTGAGCATGTGTACCCCATATAAAACATGAAATATATCATATAAGACTTTGTTTTGTCTGGTTTTGAGAATCACCTTGTATAAGACATATAAAAGGTTGCATTTGGTTTTAGGCATGAAACATCTCATATAAGACTTTGTTTTGTCTTGTTTCGAGAATGAACACCCCTTATAAGACATGCAAAATAGAGTACAATATAGTACAAAGATGATGATATGTATGCCCCCCTTAAGATGTCAACATAGTGTTATGTTGATATCTTAAGGAAGATAGGGCTTCAACACCAAGGAGATATCCTTTTGTCAACAATGTGCATTATTCCAAGCCAAAGAGATTTAAATCCTATAGGCGAGGAAAAGATAGTTGTAAAGAGATATCTTACAACAAGTGTAAAGTGAATCCTTGGAGGGGAAGAGCTATTTTCTAAAATATATCTACTTCCAAGAGGATATTTTATACAAAAATAACATCATTGATGAAAAGAAAAGAAGGAGAACAAGAATGCATACCTTCCTCCTATTGTTAGGCAAGGGATTCTTGAAGAAGGATGACACACTTTGGACCCAAAGTGAAGGATTTGTTTATAATATATGTACATTGCCAAATGAAGAAGAGGTTGTAAACAAGGATACACACCTCTTTGATAAGGGAGAATCCTTGAACAAACAACTTCACACAAAGAATAACATCTTATTGTAAGTAAACACCACTCAACAAAAGAAAAGTGGATCCTTAGAAAGGATAAAGGAAATCAATTCCCCCCAAGCATTAGAGATATAATACATAAGAAGATGTAGCACTTCAGGGAAAGAAAAGGTCCTAAACAAGGAGCAAACATGTACTCACATGAAGGAACATTCAGGGAAATAATTACACATCTTCCAAAGAGATATTATACATAAGAAGATGTAGCACTTCAGGGAAAGAAAAGGTCCTAAACAAGGAACACACATGTACTCACATGAAGGAGCATTCAATGCAAGAAAAGACATAAAGTTATGCATGATACAACATAATAGAAGAGGAAATCTCCAAAAAGGAGAGAGAGAGAGAGAGAGAATTGAATAAACTATCATTGCCCCCTAAGAAAAAAGACAATGAATAATTACGTTGCTACCCAAGTATGATTGTAATTGAAAATGCGTAACCAAGTATGATACACATACACATACACATACACATACACATATACATACACATACTCATGCATGCACATACTCATACACACATACACATATACAAATACTCACACATACACATGCATACACATACACACATACACATACATACATATATACATATACATACACTCATATACACATAATCACACATACACACATGCATGCATGCACACATACACATACACACATACACACATACATACACACATGCATACATGCATACATACATGTAAACTCACACATATATTCACACATACACATGCATATACACACACATACTCACATATACACACATACATGTACATATACACATATACACATATACACATACACACATACATATACACATATGTACACATACATATAAAAATACACTCACACATATACACATACATATACATATACACACATACATATACACATATATATGTATACACACATACATACATACACACATACACATACGCATACACATACGCATACACATACACATACACATACACATACACATACACATACACATACACATACACATACACATACACATGCACATACACACACACATACACATACACATACACATACACATACACATACACATACACATACACATACACATACACATACACATACACATACACATACACATACACATACATATACACACACATACATAGACACATGCACACACATACACAAACAAATACATATGTACACATGCATACACATACACATACATACACATACATACATACACACATGCATATACATACTGATGCAAAGACCTACCCAAAACTCCTAATAGAAAGCCCAAATCAGGTTAGGCTAGTGACCCTTCAACCACTCACAAGGGCCCTGCAAGGAAGGACTCTAAACCTTGGATGAAACTCCACATACATTCCCTAGTCTTAGGCCTACTCAAGATGAGTAACATGATTCAACTCTTCAAACAGGCTTTACCGGTAAGATGAGTAAAAGGCTTCAACTCTTCTAACAGGATTTACTGGTGATCCCCACTCCTTGGGATTTTGTATTTGGTCAACACACAACATCTAAGACCACTTTCAAACACTGTTTTTGATCTTGGGCATCAAATCCTTATACCTCCTTTGTAAACCTACCCCTCTGGCTAGTAGCCCTCCTAGACTGGTGTTTTGGCCTTAACTAAAAAATATTCCACACACCCATACAAACAAATTATCATTTCAAACACACTTTTGGAAGATATACAGATTCCCAAAATTGTTTGGTCAGATCTGTAAATATAAGGTCTGCTCCTTCAAAGGCTAAGAGACCTAATAGGGGCAATGTTGGCATATGGAGACTCCAATGAGACATTGTGTGTGATTGAAGGTTTTTTCATTGATGGCAACCTTGCAATCCTATGGCATCGGCAAGACTTCATACCGGCAAAGCATTACACAAGCAAGACAGTGCACCAACATCAACAAGATCACTCTACACCAGCACTGACACCAGCACAGAAGAAAAGATGTATACCAGCATAAAGGCCAACAAGATTTTTGATATGTAATATTTTGTTTATTATTGTAAGCCAACTTGGCAAATTGTAAAATGACTCTTGTATATAAAGGAGATCATTGTAGACATTTAAAGAGTAAGGTAGCAAGCATAAAGAAAATTATTAGGCAGACCTAATGTGCAAATTATAGGTCAAGGGTATATGTAAAGAACAAAGTTAGAACCGGTACTGAATCTGGCATTGGAGATGCTATTGTAAAGTAGTACAGATCTTTGGATTAGTATAATCCTCATTGTAAGTTAGTGTGACTTCTCATTGAGCAGTGAGCTCTAGGCAGTTGGCCTTCCTGCATGTGCAGGCCCCTATTGTGACCCACAATATTCACTCACTGGCCAATAAGAGAATGTTACTTACAATAGGGGCCTGCACATGTAGGAAGGCCAACTTCCTAGAGCTCACTACTCAATGAGAAGTCACACTGACTTACAGTGAGGATTATACTAATCCAAAGATCTGTACTGCTTTACAATAGCATCTCCAATGCCAAATTCAGTACCGGTTCTAACTCTGTTCTTTACATATACCCTTGACCTATAATTCGCACATTAGGTCTGCCTAATAATTTTCTTTATGCTCACTACCTTACTCTCTAAATGTCTACAATGATCTCCTTTATATGCAAGAGTCATTTTACAATTTGCCAAGTCAGCTTACAATAATAAACAAAATATTACATATCAAAAATCCTGTCGACCTTTATGCCAGTATACATCTTTTCTTCTATGCCAGTGCTGGTGCCGATGTAGTGATCTTGTTGATGCTGGTGCACTGTCTTGCTTGTGTAATGCTTTGTCGGTATGAAGTCTTGCCAGTGCCATAGGATTGCAAGGTTGCCATCAATGACAAAACCTTCAATCACACACAATGTCTCATTGGAGTGCCCATATGCCAACAATCTCCCCCTTTGGCATTGATGGCAACACTCATGAGAAATATCAAAAAGTGTCCAAAATATGTAGTCCAAAAATTTTTTACCAAAAAGAATATTTACCAAAAATATGGAGGGCTCCCCCTGAGCATATGATTCCTATCTTTGAACTTTCTCATCCTACTACTCCCCCTTTGGCATCAATGACAAAGGTTGTCAAGATGTTAGTAGAGTTTGTAGTCATATCCTCAACCTTGTAGTTGGGTAGTTATTATCTGAAAAAGATCACCCAAAATTAAGTTTATACTATCCATAAACTTTTTGCTATCTTTTATTGCTATTTCAGTCCTCTTCACAGTACCGGTGAGATGCTGTAATTGCTCTGCTGGTGTTTTACTTCCCTATGCTAATGCCTCTGAGATTTCCTTCCACAAAGATGCTAGATGGTCCAATCTTGGACTTAGTTTGGATCTCAAGTGTTTTGCCTTGTTTATTATTCTCTCTTTCTCTCTTTCCTATTTAAGCAATTCTTCCTCAAAATTTGCTAACTTATCTTCAAAAACAGATAGTGAATCCGATGAGTTGACAAAATTGTCTGCAAGCTTATTTATCTCATCCTATGTCTTGCTTATTTTCTTATCAATATCTACAGTCAAGAAGTTTGTTTTGCATGTGTCTTTATACAAATTTTAATATTCTTTTAACAAACTACATAATTCCGGTAGAAGTGTGTCAAAGTCTCTGTTACACTTCTTTATTTCTTCTTCAAAGAATTTCTGTTTCTCCCTTTCTACTATGTCCTTTACTGATTCTTCCTTTATTTTATCAATATTTCCAGAAATGTATTTACATAATGTATCCAACTGTCCTAAAGAATCTTTATTATCTATATTACAATTAGGAGCAATTATCTTCAAAATTGGTATTGAATCATCTATTGCTTTGTAAGCCTGTGAGCTGCAGTCAGTTATTTTCTTAATGGATTCAAGCAATACCTCAGTCACATTAGTTGACTTGAATGTTGATGATGATCCAAGAGTCTGAGTACCGGTGGAAGTGACCATGCTTGTATTGACCTCTGGCAGGTCAGTTTGTGTCTGCATTTCCTTTAGCACTGGTTTTCCTACTTCATTGCTTACCGGTGGCATTGTTTCCTTGTGAACCTGTTCTGGAGCCTTTAGCTCTATCGATTTCTCTATTTGTGCCTCATATTCCATCTTTTTCCCTGTATCCTTTGCCGATTGCTCTGTATCTCCTGTTACCGGAGGCTTTTTAGCCATATCTGACTTTTTAGTTGTATCTTTATCAACTGTTATGTTGATCTTTTGGGTATCAACATTTACAGTGTATAGGACTTTAGGATTTGGATTACTATCCTCTACATCCATGCTTTCTACTGTCGGTTGGTCTTCAGGAGTTGTGATTTTCATAGGTGGAGGTAGGTTGTCTTTAACCTTTATGCTTGGAGGTCCACCAACTTTGCCTTTCCCTTTGTCCTTATCCTTCTGATAAACCTTAATAGGCTTAGGATTCCTCTATTCTTCTATAACTCTTCCTACCATCAGTGATATTTGCCGATGTGCAATGGAGAAAATAGTCTGGTTTGCCTGAGCAATTAGATCATCAATTTCCTTTGGGGAGTTTACCGGATATACAACAAGTAGTTTTTCTATTTTTATTTTCTTGTCTAATTCAATCACTCCTTGCCGTCTGGCCTCAAGTCTTTTGTATAAATCATCAGGTATTTCATTGATAACTTCCATCAAAAACTTTTTGAACATGTCCATATGCAGTATTACACTCTCCTCAACTTGCTCTTTCTCATCAGTAGATAGGGTGTCATAAATTTTCCCTATGTTTTTCAGTTTTCCTTCCTCTGTGATCTCATTTAGCAATATGTCTAGAGGTGCCAAGTCAGTTTTTGTCTTTTTCTTTTTCTTAGGAGTCAGCTTCTTTTTAGGTGTGACCTTTCTGACTAGAGATCTCACAACTTGTTGCTTCTACCTTGTCCTTCTAGGTGAAGGAGTGGTTGCCCCTGAGGGATCTCTTTTTCTAACAACTCTTTTAAAAGTTGTTGGCATGTCACCTTCCGAAGAAGTGCCTACCAGTGATAGATGAGCTTCAGGTTGTGGGGCAGCCAACTCATCTTCAGTTATGCTGGTTTTCTTTAATACATCTTCCTTAATGGCTTTTGCTTGTCTGGATCCTTTTCTCACAAATGCCTCTACCTTCTTCACTCTTTTCTTGGACTATATTTGGCTTTCTATGGTTTTAGCACTACCAAATACTTCTTCCTTAGGTTCATTGGGGGCTTCTAGAAGTGCTTTGGCATAAGTTTCAACTATGTGGTCATCTATCTCATAGCCCATTTCTGTTACCTAGATTGTCCTTGGGATGACTACTTCCATCCATATTTCATCCTTTTTAATAACAAAGCATATATCATCTTTGTATTTATCTATAATTTTCTGAGATAACCTTATCCTTTTCTTCATTTTTGTCTTTAAAGTCATGAATGTTGTTTTCCTTGTTCTCACCCATGGTATTAAATAGTTCTATCAATCGCTTTCCTATTGGTATGTCATATCCTAGTTCTTTATATCCTATACCGGGAACCTATTTTGTTATATGATGCATTAGGCATACTAACAGATTTCCAAATCTGAAAGTTCCTTTCTTATCCTTCTTTATCTTTCCAAGGTTGTCTATCAGTTCATCCTTTAACCATTCACAGATGTCAATTTTTGTATTGTCTGTTATCATATCATAAGTACTCTTAATGCATAAACTTGAAACTGAGTTAAGTCTATTAGCATGAGTGGCTTTGTAACCTAATATCATACTTAAGAATCTCACATTTGTATCCTTTACATCGTTAACCCTTAGAGATCTTTTATCAAATGTTGCACCTGTTAGGTCTATTACTAAATCATTTGAAACCTTCTTGTTTTTGTCTGGTCTTTTACCAGTGGCCGGTAACCCTGTGACAGCCTTTACCGCTTCCTTGGTGATCTTATGAATTGCATCTAACCAGAAAAATTCTCCATGAACTCTGCTTAACACTATCCTAATCACATCTTTAGGAAATTCAGGAATGCTAAGGATTTCTGTGAATCCTAGGGTTTCAATAACCTCGTGTTCAGCTTTAACATTGCCGGTATCATCACATATCTCAGTTTTATACATGGTTTTGATTTCCTCATCTCCTAACTCTTCAATATTGCAGGGGATGTACATTCTAGGGTCTTCATCATATACAACACCTTTAGGAATTTGAGAAAATGCACCTAAGGTATCATCCTTCTTTGCTATTTTGGGGACTAACTGAAATACGGGCTTAGGTCTTTTAATTACTTCCACAATAGTAGGGTTTGCTATGTATTCAATTGCAGAGGTGGATGCCATGATTAAATACCTTTTTTTGTCTTGGATGAATGATTGCTTGGAGTGTGCTTGCTTCTTGCTCGAAATGCCTTAGCTCAGAATCTTCGCGCTCTCTGAAAGTTTGAAATCACGGTAAAATGAAATGGAGCCAAAAACTTATTTTATAAAGTCTTTTTCGCTATCTACCACATTAATTGCATGCCAGTTAAGTATTCACTTAACATTGTTTGTGGGTTAAGTAATTTTCAACTTCTTATCTCTAACCGAGGGAATAATAGCACATGTGTCATTAGATTGCCAAACCATCAAGGAAATTTTCTTCAATTAGATGAAGAACTTCCTGTCGGTGGAGCACTGCTCTGTCTTGTCGGTGAAGCATTTGTTGGTTCTACCGGTGGAGGAGTATTCCCAATGTTTAGATTAGCTTTTCTAATCCAGTGCTTTGAGAATTCTTGCTTAACTTCTTCAAATTTTTCTTTTCCTTTCAAGCTAGCACTTTTGTTGTCTACCGGTGTACTTTTACTTCTACAAAATTTAGCAATATGACCAATTTTGTTACATGCATAACAAGTTACATTATTTTTCTGAATAGCTTTACCATAACCTATGTTGGTTTGTGTTCTGTGGGTCACAAATCCCATCGAGGTTTTTCCCACACCGGGTTTCCTCATTAAACATCTTGTGTTATGGTGTTCTTTTCATGTGGATGTTTCTAATTTTGTTTATTGCATTAATTCTTGCATACCAGTATACTGCTATTTTATGTTATGCATGTTTTAACTTAAGAAAGTCTTATCATCGATTAGATACTGATTCACCCCCCCCCCCTCTCAGTATCTGTGGGAATCCTAATAGGCAATTAGCCCTATTTTCCAAAGCAACTACCTCTATCAATAGACCAAATGAAGAATCACCTTAATGGGCATGTGGGGGGTAGTGAGAAACTTATAATTCCAGGGTTGTATGCATGTAATCCTTCGCTAAGACAATTTATGATGACTGTCCTAAAACTTGTCCTAGGTAGTCACATAGAGATTCCTACCTAAATCTATTCATTCCTCCACACAACAAAATATTCCCTTCAAAAAAACATGAAAACATTAGAATAAAAAGGCTTATCCTGCATCCCTCCAAAGGAAGAGTCTTCTAATGGACCAAAGTGCAAGATAAAGCCATTTTGGTTCAAAACCCTCTCCAAACCCTAAATTTTTGGGTTACAGTCAGTAGAATGAAGGTTTCTCTCTACTCCCAAACAATTAAGACCTTAGACCACCACCAAAAGAAAACTAGCTCATCCTCCTATCTATTCCATGGATTTTGGGGTTCAAACCAATCTGTACAGTCACGTACAACACCTACAAACTCAAAATTTTTGGGCAAACTAAAGTATTTTAAATATTACTGATTCTCAAAACTCCAACTCCAATCGATAGAAACCTTAGGAATAGAGCCCACAAGGATTATACAACTCTCCAACCATTTCCCACCGAATTTGGAGTAGGTTGGAGCCATTGAAAGGCTTTCCCAACTGAATTACAAAAAGTTGCACTTTTGCACTCAAAATTTGCATTTTACAAAAGTTGCATTTTTGCATTTTTTCTCACAAAGTTATCATACTTCCTAAGGTTGGGATCCACACACATGGACTGACCAAACACACACAAAACATGTGTAAAAAATATTAAACATGAATCTAAACCATCTACTACCCCTCTTTACCACATTGTCCCAATTGGCTTCTCAAATTGCCTAATTGGTGACATGGGCTTACATGGTGGGGTTTATTTGTATACATGAAACACAAGACACTCTAACACATCCTAATGGTCCTATTCTTCATCCTCAGGGTCATGAATAGCTTGTTGATGAGGTTTTCCTTCACCATACTCCTCGAGAGAAGAGATCTCAAGCCCACTTGAGATCAGGGTTTGTAAATCTGTACCATGATTGGATATTTTCTCACTTGTCATCCAAACCGCCTCCGAGTCTGGTTTATCTTGCCAAGCCACCAAATACTCATTGTACTCCTTGTTCCTTGTCTTCTTTGTGACTCTAGTGTCAATCACTTTTCTCAACTTAGGTGATTCCTGCCTTGGAATATCATTATCTTTTGCAACCTGCATTGGTTCTTCTTCTTCACTGTCAGTACCTTTGAAAAGTGTAAGATCACACACATTAAAAATAGGTGATAATCCAAGATCAAGAGGGAGTTGGATCTCATAGCTATTTTGTCCACACTTATTCACTATCTGACATGGTCCAATCTTCCTTTGCATGAGTTTGGTATATTTTCCTTTCGGTAGTCTCTCCTTCTTCAAATGTACCCATACCAAATCCCCAACATTAAACTGTACATCTCTCTTCTTCTTATCAGCATGAGCTTTATACTTCACTATAGATTTTTGGAGATGAGACTTGACTTGGTCATGCACCTCTTTAATGGCTGATGCAAAAGATTCACCATCTACACCAATGGCTTCTTCTTTGGGTAGATCTCTTAACTCCAACACTCCCCTTGGGTGTATACCATAAACAATCTGAAAAGGAGATTTATCGATACACCTATTTATGGTGTCATTGTATGAGAATTCTGCCTGTGACAAAATGTTATCCCACTTCTCTCCATGTTGCCTTGTCAAACACCTTAATAGGTTTCCTAATGAAATATTGATAACTTCAGTTTGCCCATCTGTTTGAGGATGGTAGGATGATGAGAAAGCTAGGTTAGTTCCCGACTTCTTCCAAAGAGTCCTCCAAAATTGGCCTATGAACTTCACATCTCTGTCTAAAACAATGTTTAGGGGAAATCCATGTATCCAAACTATCTCTTTGAAGAATAGGTCTGCAACATATGATGCATCACAAGAAGTCTTACATTGCAAGAAATGAGCCATTTTACTAAACCTATCCACTACTACAAAGACACTATCAAATCCTCTCCTTGTTCTAGGCAAACCCAAGACAAAGTCCATACTTATGCTCTCCCATGGCCTAGAAGGAATGGGTAAAGGCTGATATAAACCTGCATTTGTAGACTTCCCCTTGGCTTTCTGACATATGACACATGTTTCCACAAAATTTCTCACATCTTCCTACAATTTAGGCCAAAAATAATGTCTCTTCACAAGGTCTAGGGTCTTGTCAAGACCGAAATGACGTGCCATATCTCCACAATGGTTCTCCCTAATAATATTCAACCTCATGGAACATTGAGGAATACACAACTGCACTCCTTTGAACAATCCATCTTGTATCAGAAACTCAGAAAACTCAATATGATACTGGTCACTCAAAGTTTCACTTACCTTGTATATTTCTCCAAAATCTTCATCAGCAACATACATATTCTTCAAGGAATTAATACCAACACTCTCCATTTTGATTTGGTTTACAATCAAGACTCTTCTCCTCAAAACATCATCAACTTTGTTCTTGACTCCCTTCTTGTGTTTGAGGGTAAATGTAAAGTCTTGTAGGGTCTCTACCCACTTCATATGTTGGTGATTAAGCTTCTCTTGACTATTTATGAAATTGAGTGCCTGATTATCAGTAAGCACTATGAACTCCTTAGGCAATAAATAGTGCCTCCACTTCTTCAAGGACTGTACTAGAGCATACATCTCCAAGTCATAAGATGAGTATCCTTTCTTAGCATCATTTAGCTTTTCACTGAAAAAAGCAATAGGCCTTACTTCCTGACTGAGTACTGCTCCAATGGCCATGTGGCTTGCATCACATTCCACTTGAAATATCTTGTTGAATTTTGGTAAGGCAAGGACTTGTTGTTCTGCAACCTTCTTCTTCAATGTCTCAAATGAATCATCTTCCTCTTTGGTCCAACGAAAACTGAACTTTTGTCCTCCCTTGATGGTGTCAAGCATGGGTGCACAAACATGACTAAATCCTCTTATGAACTTCCTATAAAAAGTTGCTAAATCATGGAAAATTTGGACATCATTCATAGTTCTAGGTGTAGGCCAAGACAATATAGCACTTACCTTCTCTTGATCCATTTTTCAAATCACCTTGTGAGATTACAAAACCCAAGTAGATGATCTCTTCCTGCATGAACAAACACTTCTCCAAATTGATCATTATTTTATCTTCATGTTACCTCTTGAGAACCATGTCTATGTGTTTGAGGTGCTCTTCCCTTGTGTGATTGAAGATCAAGATATCATCTAAGTATACTATGACAAATTTTCCTATGAATTCCACCAAGACTTCATTCATTAACCTCATAAAGGTACTAAGTGTGTTGGACAACCCAAATGGTATGACTTTCCATTCACACAACCCCTCATTAGTTTTAAAGGTTGTTTTCTATTCATCCCCTAGCCTTATTCTAATATGATGGCATCCACTTTTTAGATCCATTTTTGTAAAATATTTAGCACTCCCTAAGCAATCAAGAAAATCCTCTATTATAGAGATTGGGAACCTATACCTAATGGTTATCTTGTTGATGGCTCTTGAGTCTGTACAAATCCTCTAAGTTCCTTCTTTCTTGGGTGCAAGGACTGCCAGTACTACACATGGGCTTAGAATTTTGTAGACGCCTACCCAAAACTCCTAATAGCAAGCCCAAATCAGGTTAGGCTAGTGACCCTTCAACCACTCACAAGGGCCCTACAAGGAAGGACTCTACACCTTGGATAAAACTACACACACATTCCCTAGTCTTAGGCCTACTCAAGATGAGTAACAAGCTTCAACTCTTCAAACAGGCTTTACCGGTAAGATGAATAAAAGGCTTCAACTCTTCTAACAGGCTTTACCAGTGAGCCCCACTCGTGGGGATTTTGTATTTGGTCAACACACAACATCTAAGATCTCTTTAAAACAATGGTTTTGATCTTGGGCATCAAATCCTTTTACCTCCTTTGTAAACCTACCCTCTGGCTAGTAGCCCTCCTAGACTGGTGTTTTGGCCTTAACTCAAAAATATTCGACACACCCATACAAAAAACTTATCATTTCAGACACCCTTTTGGAAGATATATAGATTCCAAAAAAATTTGGTCAGATTTGTAAATATAAGGTTTTTTCCTTTAGAGGCTAAGAGACCAAATAGAGGCAATTAGCCCTATTTTCCAAAGAAACTACCTCTACCAGTAGACCAAATGAAGAATCACCTTAATTGGCATGTGGGGAGTAGTGAGAAAATTCTAATTCTAGGGTTGCATGCCTGGAATCTTTCGCTAAGACAATTTATGATGACTATCCTAAAACTTGTCCTAGGTAGTCACATAGAGATGCCTACCTAAATCTGTTCATTTCTCCATACAACAAAATATTCCCTGCAACAAAACATGAAAACACTAAAATAAAAAGGCTTATCCTGCATCCCTTCAAAGGAAGAGTCTTCTAATGAACCGAAGTGCAAGATAAAGCCATTTTGGTTCAAAACCCTCTCCAAACCCTAAATTTTTGGGTTACAGTCAGTAGAATGAAGGTTTCTCTCTACTCCCGAACAATTAAGACCTCAAAACACCACCAAAAGAAAACTAGTTCATCCTCCTATCTACTCCATGGATTGTGGGCTTCAACCTAGTCTGTATAGTCACATACAACACCTACAAACTCAGAATTTCTAGGAAAACTAAGGTATTTTGAATATAATTGATTCTCAAAACTCCAACTCCAATCAACAGCAACCTTGGGAATAGAGACCACAAGGATTATACAACTCTCCAATAGTTTACCATTGAATTTGGATTAGGTTGGATCCATTGAAAGGCTTCCCCAACCGAATTACAAAAAGTTGCACTTTTGCACTCAAAAGTTGCATTTTTGTAATTTTGTTCACAAAGTTGTCATACTTCCTAAGGTTGGGATCCACACACATGGACTGACCAAACACACACAAAACATGTATAAAACCTATTAAACATGAATCTAAACCATCTACTACCCCTCTTTATCACAGTGTCCCAATTGGCTTCTCAAATTGCCTAATTGGTGACATGGGCTTACATGGTGGGGTTTATTTGTGTACGTGAAACACAAGACACTCTAACACATCCTAACGGTCCTATTCTTCATCCTAAGGGTCATGAATAGCTTTTTTATGAGGTTCTCCTACACCACATACATACATACATACATACATACATGCATGCATGCATATACGTACATACATCTACATCTACACATACATCTACACATGCATACATTTATACATACATCTACATACATATTACATGCATCTACACACACATACACACATACTCACACACACATATACATACATATATAAATACACATACTCATACACATACACTCACACATACACATATACACATACATACATACACATACATACATACACATACACACATACATACACACACATACACATTAAATCACATATATACTCACACATACACTCACACATACACACACACATACACACACACATAAACACACACATACACACACACATACACAAACACATACACATACACATACACATACACATACACATACACATACACATACACATACACATACACATGCACATGCACATGCACATGCACATACACATACACATACACATACACACATACATGTACACTCACACATAAATACAAACATGTACACACACACATACACACATAAATATACACACACATACATGCACAAACATATACACATACACACAAATACACATATACGTGCACATACACATACACACATGTAGTCATACACACATGCATGCATACACACATACACACATACATGTACATATATACATAAATTTTCTTTTAGCCATTCAGATCAAACATCACAAACAAGAAGACACAATGGTTGTAACAACTAGTGATAGTATACAAATTAACGTCAATGTGTATGTTCATAGGCCAAATTCAGCCCTATTTTCATGGGTTTAAACACAATCTAAAACACATCAAATAGTTTCTTATCCTAAGTTCAATGTTCTCATGGCGATAACTTCAACCAACAACCTAGAATCTCCATCAACTCAAGTGTAGGGACACCTTGACGGGTGTATTCACTAATTTTGCCTTTTTCATGAGAGGACAACTAAGGACCTCCAAGACTGGAAGGATGACCCTATCACCCTCTCCACAAAAATCTACAAGTAGCTCATGCTAAGTCAAGGATTTCTGCCTCATCTCACAGGAGCCTTATGGTGAGTATCTTGGGGGGAAAACCAGCTATCCCCTTGCACTAAAATTATCGTGATGTTCAGACAACTATAAGGGTGGGCTACTACTTTAAGGTGTCTAGTGGGGGAACTTCAACAGTACCTAGTGTCTACCCATGCAGCAACGGTTCATTTAAGAGCCCATTCCTATTCCTCAAGAGGATTTTTACTCATCTCACACAAGTGTGGATACTGGGGGAAAATTGTCGATGTAGATACACATCACTAGGTTGTCGCGGCTTTCGCCTAATGTATTAATTTATATAGTGGGCAAAAGAAGTATATCTTGGGTTTTTCCCCTCTCACCCGACCTTTTGGGCTTCTCAGGAAGGCAAACCCTTCTATCTAAAAAGAAGATGATAACAATTTCTCTTACACCTAACGCCCAATCAATGGGAGTTCAGATACTTTTGTTATCATCTTTAGGGTTCTATCTAAACACAAAGCATGCAAATGGCACATGACACTTCAAACAAGTCAATTAACCCCAAAATGAAATAAATAAGTGAGCCTAATTAAACTAGAACGGAAAAACAAACAAACATGTAGACAAATTTTCTAGCATTATTTAAAAGAAAAAATGGGTAAAAACTCAATGTTGTCACTTTTATCCAATTTAAGAAATTGTTATATCAAATTACACATATAATATAAATATGAAAATTTTATTTATATTAATAAATTAAAAATAACAAGGTCGATTTTTCCATAATCTCGTCTGGGTCCACAAGGTCAATTTTTCCAACAGTTTCCTCATTGTCAGAATTCAAATTCTTAATATCCATAGGGGGCCAAGAGGTCACCACATCCATTGCATCCATAGAGGCCTTGGTTGTCTCTTTTCTCACCAAATCCTTTAGATTTCCATCATCCTTGCTTTCGTTGAGATCATCCTCAGATTCTGTAGTATTTTGGGGTTTTCCCTTCTTCTCAATAGAGCCCTTGGAGGTGAGCCTCCAAGACCTCCTTCTACCCTCCACTTCAGGAGTAGGATTTTCCTCTTCCATCTCATTAGATGAAGAATTATAGAGGATAATTCTTTTATGCTTCCCAGGAGACTTTCATTTTCCCTTGTAAGAAATAGGTTTCTTATCCTTCTCGATCAACGAAAGGGGAAGGTGTGGGGAGCGAGCTTAGAAATAGAAATAGAGGATGAGGGAAACTGGGGGGAAGGAAAAGCTTCAACAAAAAGATGAAACAAAGTGGAGGGGCCCAAATTCCTAGCAAAGGCTGCTAGGGGATGAGAGTCAAGGAATGAGGGTTGAATGAACATGAAATTCCTGGGGGACAAAAGAGACAGGTGAAAATTATAAAGCATGTAGATAAGGCCCTGATGAAGGGGGATGAGAGGCTTATCCATATTCTTAGGGTCAAGGGATTCCTTTATAGAATTTTCCATGGATTGCAATAGAAAGAAGGGAAAACAAAGTAAATCATTGTTTCAAAAATAGTTCAACAAGGGCAAGTGGTAGTAGTAGAATAACTTTTAATGGCCCTCGAGAGTGAAGTACTTCATGATCATCAAACAAATCTAGTTCCACGGGTGTTTGAGCTCCTCCCTAGAGAACCCTCCTTGTATTTCAATTGTTTCTTCTTTTCCCCTAAAAAAATTATTTAGGTCCTCACTATTGGTGACGTGGCTATCCCTTTTCCACCTTCGACCATCTAGAGAAAGGCCCGTTGCCTAAGCAATGATTTCATCCGAGACATCAAAAGAGATTCCTCCAACTATAACCCTTTTGTTACTCCAGGAAGCTGTAAATTGAGCACAAAGCTTCTCATCATGGCTATGAAAGTTCTCCATAAATCTCATCACCCCACCTTCAACACAATAATTCTAGACCATCGCATCTTGTTTAAAATCATCAAGTTTGTCTAGTTTGTAGAAAACTCTATCAACTCCCATGGTTGTCTCATAAAATTTAATAGTGAGAGATTTTTCATAGGCATGAGACATATGCAGAGAGGCAGAGAAAGTGTCTAGACAAAAATACTTAAACAAAATATAAATACTTTTATCATAAAAGTTAGAGATTTTGATAGGGATTTGGTGGTCATGCAGCCCTGCCCACTAGTACATTCGGAGCTGATTTCCGACGGCCATTTATCGTATTTTCAATGAATTTTCATCAGAGTGTCGACAAAATCCACCATCGAAAACTCAGCGTCAGATTGGTCAACGATGCCATGCCCATCGGAAATTTGACAATCCAATGGACTTTACCAATGGTTAAAGAAGCCATTGGTTGAAAGCTTGGTATTCATTGTCATTCCAACGATGATCATTTTTATAAAACAAAAAATAATTATCATCGATATAAAAGAGCCATTGAAGGAAGGAAATGTCAAAAGGACTCACCGAAGATAATAAATTCATCGAAAAATAATAAATTTTAGAGATTTTGATAGGGATTTGGTGGTCATGCAACCCTGCCCACTAGTACATTCGGAGCTGATTTCCGACGGCCATTTGTCGGATTTTCAACGAATTTTCATCAGAGTGTCGACAAAATCCACCATCGAAAACTCAGCGTTAGATTGGTCAATGATGCCATGCCCATCGGAAATTCGACAATCCAATGGACTTTGCCAATTGTCAAAGAAGCCGTTGGTTGAAAGCTTGGTATTCATTGTCATTCCAACGATGATCATTTTTATAAAACAAAAAATAATTATCATCGATATAAAAGAGCCATTGAAGGAAGGAAATGTCAAAAGGACTCACTGAAGATAATAAATTCATCAAAAAAAGATATCAAAGAAAGTAGAGAGGGTCTTCATCGACAGGAAAAGTTCTCAAGGAAATAATACTATTGGTGCAACATAAAAAGGACCCACCAAAAGGAGTGTTTTCATCGAAAGAATAATATCGATCAGAAAAAAGTAAGCTACATCGATAAAAGATATCAATGAGGATATAGGTTTCAAGGAGGTTAAAAGGCATGTTCTTGATATGCATGGTTTTGTTGATGTAACTTTATTGGTGAAGAACGATAAGGGAAAATAAAGAAAAGCTTCAGTGAGATAATAGACCCATTCATCGACAGGGCATAGTGATATTGATGAAACAAGTATTTCGATGGAAAAATAAAGGAGGACACCAAAGCCCAAGGTTTCTTTGACATAAGACCTGATGGATATCAAATATGTTTCGATGAGGAGACAACCATACTGACCGAATACAATATTTTGATGAAGGGAAAAAATACTTGATCGAAGTAATATTTGAAACAAAAGTATTGTCGATAGAAACAAAGAGATCGATGGACTAAAGAAAAAAATGATCAAAAGACATATCCTCATCAAAATGACTATTGATTGCCGTGAAAATCATAAACAAATCCCAGGGAAGGTCACATCGCCATTAAATTCAAACATGTGCCCGAGTGACCGTTGTCCAAAGCGCAATTACTAACTGATTAAATATGCCATAAGTAGTGGATCAACCATCAAAGGGCACAACATTAAGGAATTCACAGGTGATGAACTGAAAGCAGGAATTGGGTGAATTCACAAATAAAGCTCAGTAATTCCAAGTAAGTTGTTTGCACACAGACCTCTTTTACAAAATTCAAATGGAATCATCATATAAAACTAATAAGACCGGAAAGGGAAAAGAACCTAAAAGATAGAAAAGGGAAGGGTGTTCTTTGGCCCAGGACCTAATTGACTAGTGCCCATCATCCAGTTTGAGGTCCAAGAAGATTAGAGCTAATGAGGAAGGCTTGGAGGACCGGTTTGAGGATCTTGGAGACATATGGACAGAGATGAGAGGGTATGAATTATTCATATACGGGTACAATAGAAGAGTTGCCCCTTAGCCTATCAACAATTCATGGTGATTGAACTTAGGAAGGTTAGTTGTGGCAAATGTATTTGTGAATGTGGAGCTCATGAAGGCATTGGCAAACAATTATGACCCTCAAACCAAGATCATATATAACTACATGTGTGAGCCAATTCTTGCAATCACAAAGGAGGTTATTGACACCATGTTCGAGTTAGATTGGGGATTTGAAGAATTGATTGACCTCAAGAAGTTAACAAGTGAATATTTTAACCTAGAGCACATTTACAAAATGTGGAGACTCCCTATACATAGACCTAAGAATGCAGGGTCCTTAGTGCCACTAGGTCAGGATGACAAAGCTCCCTATGATGTCAACTCTTTCCATCCATATTTCAAGTATACCTATTACTGTGTTGCCCAAGTGTTAGGGGTAAAAGCCCATCCTTTGATGGATATTGCAGCCATGGTCATTTGTGCCGATTTGCAGTCTAAGGACCCCCACTTCTTTGATTTTTTTGCTTATTTGGTTGAGGTTTTGAATCATGGGTTAGAAAAGTTAAAGGGGGCTGTCATCAATGTTCATTTCAAGCATTATTCCTTACTTATGCATATGCTATTGTATGTGGGACAAGATGAAGGGTTATGGCCAAAAGAGTTATTTGTCAAGACATATGACAATGCTGGAATGAGAAAACCAGTGCAACTATGAGTTTCTTCATGGGACCAGAGGTATGTGAATAATCAATATTGGCATTTTGAGGAGTTCTTTGTCAAGCCATTATATAGACTGTTGGGATGCCCGTGCGATCATTCCCTTGCACTAGAGGTTCAAAGATTCCTAAGACCAAAAGATTTCACTGAAGATCCCTCAATTGAACACAATTAGGGAGATTGGTATTGTTTTTCAGACTGCACACAATTCAGGGTATATGGGTTCAACGAGAGACCATACTTACTACCACTTACAGTCCCTAATAGAGTGGCTTCTCTAGAAATTGTGAGGCAACTGTCAATAGTGAGTACAGAACATTTGAGAAGCCATGGAAAACAATCAATTGTACCTGGGTTGATAGTATTTTTATATTTTATTATGCAAAGTTCAAAGAGTTATGGCCTGCTGCAGACAAAATTGGATTATTATGGCATGGCTATGGGGGATCCAAGGCCCAATTTCGGTCCTGAAGGATACATAAGGATAGCCCAGTCATCACAAAAGCTGAAGGCTGGAGAGCATAAATCTTACCTATCGAATGACCTCATTAAGAACATTGGCAGAGAAGAGGCCAGAGTGAAGCAAATAAAGTTTGAGAAAGCAATGTAGGCTTATAAATGGAAGCTTTATAGAAGGAAAATGGATGAGAACGTGCTAAAAAAGATTGAAGACCCCTTGGAGTTGGCCAACAAACTTGTGGAGCATGAATTGGAAATACTTGAGGGAGTCTCGCCTCATGTTTTTATGGATTACATTGATACTATTAGGAATACAGAGCCTTTGGCTCATATGTCTCCTTCTTCCACATCTGGCATCATTCCATTCATTCCTCAAGAGGATTACCCCTTGGTTATGTAGAGGATACACCGATAGACTTGGCAACAGGACAACTGAATGTCCGAGAAGTGGTTGACATCAAATTCCTGGAGCATGAGGATTTCATTGCTTCCAAGGAGTTCACCGCATTCCTCTATCAACATAAAGGATCTCAAATTAGGAATAACATGAGAAATAGTGAAGAAGAGCAACAACTTCAAAAGTTACAAGAGGAGATGGATCTTTTGATGAGAGAAATGACACTAGAGAAGGGAAGACAGTTGCTTAAGGAAGCTAGTGTGCTATTATACTCTGGATGGGACATGAACTCTGCCTTGTTGTTTGATGGATTCCTCAAGAAATAGGACCCAAGTAGGCAAATGATGCCAAAAGAGATTGATAAACTCTTTAGAGGATCAGGATATGATCCAGATCATAAGGTTCTTCTACATTGGGCTATCTATCCCAAAGATAAAAGACCTATATTGGTTGATATAGAAGAAGCTTTTGGACATTTGATGGTGCAGCAGGTTGTAAAGACTAACCCTAGAACAACTGCCAAACTAAATTTGGATGTCACTAAACTGAACCAAGATCAAATAGAGTTTCTGGTTCGAGAAAATTGTACATACAAAAGCCTATATGAGAAAACTGATGAAGAAAAACAGAGGCTAGAAGCAAGATTGCTTCAGATTGATACAGGTATCAGTCAAATAGGGATGACATATGGTGTTGATAGAGATGCCATGGATGCCTTGAAAAACACTATGTATTGGAGGAACAGGGTGGAAAAGACATCTCGGCAACTAAAAAAGGAACAACAAAAGATGGATAAGTTATTTCTCGAGGTCGTTGACCATAGATTCAATAGTATGATGCAAGTTGCAGAAATCTATTGGAAGACATACACTGGAACAGTCAAAGCTATGAAAGAGCATGAAAGGCTCAGGTCTCGGTTGGAGTCTGATGAATCCAGGTGAGAAAATTGAAGCTGAGGCTCACTTGAAGTCCCATGATGAATTGGCAAATCAATTAAGGAAAGAGCATCAGAGGCTGGACGATGGGAATACCCCTAGGGTGCCCTCTTTTTATAGTAATGGTGAGTTAGTATCATTGGAACAGTGGAAACAAGAGTTCAATGATGAGAAGAATCGAGCAGTAGCAGAGTTGGATCGGGACAAAAATTTGTCACTTTGTGTTAACAATATTCTATCCAATCATTTCCAGATAGAAAGCAACATGAGGAAACTAAACAATGATGTTCTAATGTATAAAGATGATAAGTACATTGAACACATAGGAATGCTGAACTTGTTTATCTTCTAGTTTGTTAACAAAAGTGCTAATTAATAGTTATGTGTTGAAAAGCCACGATGCTTGGTGACAATGTATACCCTCGTATAAATGAGGGAATTTTTGCAACAATAAGGATCATTAGAGAAGTAGAATATAGCCTCAGGCTTACTATTGTACCATTTTGCGAACATACATAATATAATCAGTCATCTTTCCTTTGTGTATATGTTTTGGATTACTGCATCTTTCTGTAGGCAGTTGCTTGTGATATTATCTAAAGGAGATAAGGTTACTTGTGTTCTTCTAGTAAAACTCTGTGTTTCATTGTGTGGATTTGAATAAAAGATTTGCTTGCGAATATAGTTTTGTATATAGTGCGCATGCATATTATCTCAACCATGGTGCGCTTGCATATGTATATAGTTTTGTTTATAGGTGGAAAGCCTAAGGTTCAATGTCGAACTTGGTTGCTCTGATACCATATGTAATATTCCATAAATTCTATACTTAAAGAAAATAAACTGTGATCTATATTAAGATAAAAAATTGAGCATTTCAAAATAAAACATAACTACTTCAGTTGAAGGAGAAAACTAACTAAATGTTCTTCAACATAATAAGAATCTAACTAATTTATCTAAAAGGAAGGTAATCTTTTAACGATAAAAAACATTGAACAAATATTATTAAGCTAATCAATATGAGAAAGGAATTCAAATGGCAAGTTTCATTTTCGAGGGAAGAGATAAAGGTTCAGAGGTTATTGTTATCACTGTTTAAAAAATGGGTATTCTTTTCCATAATTGGCTAAGTCTATGAAATTCTTGGGTCTGGTATGGCCTTGTGACTTCTATTGCTTTGGGTCCTAAAGAGGGTTTAGGGTTTAGGTTTAATCACTTTCAAAATGTCTGAGAAAGAAACCCTTATAATTCTATTTCCATGTTACTTTATTCACTTAAGTAATGGGTCCTTTTGTCATGCAAAGTGTTCCCCCTGTTGTTTTTTACCTAGGCGGTCCTTTTAAATGTTTTAATTTTTATTCGCCTTTAAATTGCCTTTTCTAATGACCGTCAGGCTTTGTAATTGTCATGCAACTCTTAGTCAATTGGATGGCCCACATGGATTCATGAACTCAACATGCCCGAAAGTTACCTATTGCATAGTAGCGAAAAGATTTGGCAAGACCCAGCGATAAGGACTTCTTTCTTGGCTAAAAGAATTCTATCAAAGTATCTAAGATTCAAACAGTATCGATGAGACCCAACAATGTCTCATCGATATAAAAGGGGCATCGAAGAAAGAAAATGCCAATGAACTTTAGAAAGGACTCATTGAAGATAGTAACTCCATCGATAAAAGATATTGAGGAAAGTGGAGATGGTTCTCATCGACAAGAAAAGGTCTTCGAGGATATAACACTATTGGTGCAAAAAGACTCACCGAAAGGGATGGTCCCACCAACAAAAGGTATCGAAGAAAGAAGAGGTGGCCCCCACTGATGAGAAAAGGCTTTTGAAGAAACAATATCATCGATGCAAGATAAAGAACATTCACCGAAAGAAGCATTCTCATCGAAAAAGTGATATCGATAAAATAGAAGAAAAATTCATCGATGAATGATATCGATAAGGATATGAGTTTCAATGGGAGGAAAAAAGAAGTCACCGAAGTCCAAAGTCTCTTCGACATGAAACCTGATGGATAGCAAAAAGATTTTGATGAGAATGAGTTTCAAGGAGACTAAAAGGCATGTCTCCGATACACATGGTTTCATCGATAGAAGCCATCTCTCTTTGTTTCATCTGATCGAATGGACAACATGGTTTCATGAGATCAAGCTGAATGTATTTTAACCTTTGCAAAGTGGTGAAAGGGTTTGGCGGGTCCCAGAGATAAGCGGTCTTCTTTGGTTAAAGAATGATTGGGTTGGAAAAAGATCAATGGCTTCTTGTTGTTTCGTGGCTAGGAGATGCACGAGCTATACCTTCAGTGAAATAGCAAAAAGGTGGAGGGTCCCACTAAGAGTGGTAGTAAATGTGGTAACCCTAGTTGGTGATGACATGGCGGTGACAAGGCACTCAGTTGGTAGTATGCAGTGGGTCCAGGCAAGGTTGTCATAAAAAGAGTAAACAAAGAGAAAGTTCTTGAGATCTAATGGCTCGCGTGAATTCGCAAAGATAAGATGCTAGCAAGTTAGTCATTGCGAAGTAGCACAAAGGCCGATGGGCCCAAGGGACAAGCATGGCATGAAGTTAAAAGCAGATTAGGTCTATTTTGATCTAACGGTTCTCGTGGTTTCGTGGTTGCAAGCCAAATGAAGAATAATGTTTGTGAAGTCGTGAAAGACAGGTGGAAATCACACGGAGGAGTGATGTGGCATAACAGCTGTCGTGTTTTGTAGAGCTTGATAGGAGTGATGTGGCATAACAGTACCCGAAGATGCCCGCAGCTTAACCTCAGTGAAATGGTGAAAAGTGTTAGACATCAAGATGAGGCACAGTTAGTTAAAAGGATTGACAGTCCTGGTTGTAGTTAAAGGCTGGGTGATTTGAGTTTGATCTTGTAAAGCGGAAAATCGAACCCTAGGTGTTCTCCCCCACTCCAAGGAGAAGGGGGGTCACTAGGATTGACGGTTTTCACTTAGGAGGGACTTTACATTCAAAAGAGGGGTTGAAACCCACAAGATCCAATCCCACACAATGCAAGATTGGATTCTAAATGAGTTTCAAGGGTTAAGACAGCAAGGCTACCCTCTTTTGTAAAGAATGTAGATAGAAGGATTAAGCTAGGAATGCATGAAAAGTGAGAAAGATTCACTTATAAACAGAGATAGGAATATAGGATGAAGTTGTGGACCTGGAACTAGCAGTAAAATGTCGAGATGGCGCTGTCCTGCAAATTTGAGCAAAAGTTGACAGGACGATGGTGCCCGGCGTGCACACGATCCTCCAAAAAATCCGCGAAACGAAGGGGGATCTGTTCGTCTCTGCACAAGGATTCGAGATCTTCAATTACAGCCGCACACCTGCAACCTACACATAGAAAAGCGGAGATGATTGGGGGGTTAGGGATTAGGGGTTTGCCCTTAGGTCAAACCCCGGTTTTGGAATTAACCAAGAAATGAGAAATGTTGTAAAAGTAAATGTTTGTAATGTAAACAAGTACTTGATACCTTGTTGTAAGAATGTTTTTATTCTTACATGCGAAGGTGTAAATGTTGTTGTATGTTGTATGTTGTATGTGATCTCCTCTTCAATGGTTGAATCCTTGTCTTGAATGCAACACTTAGCCTTGAATGGAGACTTAGAATGATCAATTGCTTGAAGGAATGCTTGAATGCTTGAATGTTTGCCTAGCGCTTTCGCCTCTTGTACACATATGTCCTTACTCCTCCAAAATGGGAGAGGAAATGTAGTTTATATACTTGCCAATTAGGGTTAAAAGACTGATTTTTCCGACCTTAGGCCTACCAGGAAAGGTTATTTTCCAATTTGCAAACTTGAAGACTTGAGGCCCCAAAAGAGACCGGGCCCAAAATAGGGCCAGGGACCACAGCGCTGGGCGCCATGGTCCTGGGGGACTAGGGCGCTAGGCGCCGTGGTCCCACCTCTAGGGATAGCAGGGTGCAAGGAGGATCAGGCCAGGGTGCTGGAAAATGCAGTTTTTGATGTCATGGACAAGTTTTGGGGTCTCCATTCAGGTTCAGTGTTGCGTCGCCATCGTGAAGACACAAATGCAGTCGAAATCGCAAGTGTCGCAATTTTAGGATGCTAAATTTAGCCCCCACTTTAGCGGGAGTATAAGCGTACGCTCATACTTCTGGTAAAGTACAAGGAAACAACATTGAAAGACTTTCACCATGTCAAGAAGGCAAGATATACCAAGCCCCCAGTGGACTAAGGATCTTACGACTTCGATTGACAAAGTAAAAGGGAAGATCATGAGGGAGAACAATGACTGTCAGTAGTAAGGTTCCCTCACTATGAGTCATGCAAGAAAGATACCAAAAATTTTCAAGGCAAAGCTAAGTTCGCCAAGAAATTTTCAAGTATCCTGAAGGGATAGACGGGGTGTATGCCCCCCTACATTAAAGCAATCGTACACACCTCAACGGGGGTGATTGCTTTAAGGTAGTGATACACATAAGAAATGAGAAGGGAAAGGAGCACGTTATCACAAAGATTTAGCCCCCAAGTGTGAGATAAACCCAAGGATAATAGACACAAAACACAAAGCACAAGGTGACTTCGCTTTCCTTGGGGTCAGTATGTTGTATGATTATTCATGTATATCATATGTATGTATGCATAATTGTTCTTCATTCCCCAATCAAGGAAGGTCACCTAGAAGAAGGGAACACATGTGTCTTTTGAGTCAACATGAGAGAGACCAAAAGAGATCTCAATGCTTTGCATCATCCTCAAGTAGACAACACTAAGGACAACAAATAGAAGAATGGGAATAACACATAGAAGAAGTAACAAAAGAGAGGGGGAAAGAGTCTGCTATGCTAATGAACTAGTCTAGCACGTCATCTACCCCCCGATCTTGCTGATCAATATTTCGGGAAGGTAGGGAACACGCTAGAGGAGGAACATCCAACACAGCAGATGGAGCTATCACAAGATCCAAACAAGGGCTATGTTCATGTTCCAAGCCACGTTGGTCTTGTCTAGGAGCTAGGATAAGTGCTTTAGAAAATTCGTTAGATAAATGGTTATCAACATCAACAAGTTCATATTCACTATCAGAAGCAAGAGAGGTAACATTTTCATCATGAATAACATTTTCATCTATATCATCATCAAGATTTATAAAAATAGGGTCTTTAACTCGCACAGGATCAAGACCATCATGCATCTTATGTTTTGGAGATTTTGGAGAAAATGGAACAATGCTTGTTGAAGGTGTTTTTGGGGATTGCAAAGTTTGAGAAGCAGCTGCTTGAGCTCTAAGACGACGCTTTTGTCGGCGTTCACGTGCAAAACGATTTCGTCTAGTCTAAGTAGGAAGTTGAGAAGATTGAGGAGGAGGAATGTTCTCATCCTTATCACTTGGGTGTTTAGGTTGTGGTCTCTTAGGTTGGATAATAGGAGAAGAAGAAGGTCTCTTCTCTCTATAAAAAGAAGGAGGAGGAACTGCTCCATATAAAGGAAGAGTATTTGGTTTAGGAAGGAGACCAAGTCCATCATGACAAGGAGGTATAGGTCTACTTTTAGGAAGTTTATTAGACATAGACATAGTCACATCCATAGGGATGGGTTGGGAATCTTCTTGAGGAAAGACATTAGTTTTATCTTTCAAAGGAAGAACTTCCTTCTCAAGAATGATAGGAGTATCAAGTTTGGGTGTTCTAGGTTCACTTAGAGATAGGATCATATCTTTTTTCCACTTTTGATAAGATTTGAAAAGATGATCACTTCGCGGAGGAAGAGATTGGAATTGTTTAGGCCAAAAGTAATCAATAGGAACGCTAGAAGTTCTTTCAGCTGGTTTAAAGAGACTATGATTGATAGTAACAACTTCACCATTATGGGGAAATTTCAAACACTTGTGAATAGGAGAAGCAATAGCTTTTATGGAAGATAGCCAAGGATAGCCTAGCTTCACACGAAATTGTTCGGACGATGGAATAATAGCAAAGCTCACATCAAGGGATTTGTTATGGACCTCAATAGGTAATGTAATAGAACCAATTGCAGGAGAAGAAAATGCATCAAATAATTTCACAACCACATCTGTTTTGTCATAGATCACTTCATTCAATTGCAAAGTAAAAAGAAATTCTTCAGTAATAACATTAACCATGCAAGAAGGGTCAATAAGCACTCTACGGCAAGGTGTATTCTTGACTTTTGCAACTATGTATAAAGGACCATCAGGTGCCCTGATAGTTTCACTAGAATCAAATGTGATGGAAGGTTCTTTAGGGATTTTCTGCTGCTCTACAAAGTTAATCACATTCGGAGTTATAGACACCAGATCATCAGGTGACACAGAGGAATCATTAGTATCAATCGCATTAGAGGTATGAGAAGGTAATGGATCAGTAAAAATCTTGAGATTTTGGTTAGGAGGAGCTACAAATGTATTGCCTTTATCATTCACTCCTGAAACAAAGATAGTATTATTATCAATCAAATCTTGAATTTTACCCTTTAAAGAAAAACATTTTTCAGTATCATGCCCAGGTTGACGATGAAATTGACAAAAAGATTTGTTATCAAAATAGGGTGAATTAATCTTTGTAGGATCTATTTTCCTTATAGGAGGAAGAGTAAGCACATTTTGTTCCAATAACTTATTCATAATACTATGCAATGATTCATTCAAAGGAGTAAACTTTCTTTCTTTCCTGAAAAACTTAGAAATAGGAGGCACACCTGATGCTGCATTCACATTGTTGATGATGTTTTCATTGAATTTAATGGACTCTCTGTTCGGTTTAAACTTCCCAAATGGTTGTTGACTACTATCACCCTTATCACTCGGAGCCATAGGATTTGCTTGTTCCATTTGACTCACAGTCAGTTGATAATTGTGAAGAGTTGCACACAACTGTTGGAAAGAAGTAAACCCAGAAAATAGGAGTTTATCTCGAATATCATTTTGTAAATTAGAAATAAAG
The DNA here is from genome assembly GCF_030272615.1 of Cryptomeria japonica. NCBI lineage: Eukaryota > Viridiplantae > Streptophyta > Pinopsida > Cupressales > Cupressaceae > Cryptomeria > Cryptomeria japonica. Next base: position 265,767,596 of record NC_081415.1, read on the forward strand.
ATTCTTTGAATATCATTTTCAGGCACTGGAAAAGAAATTTGAGCATACAAATGCTTATATCTACCAATGAAATCAGTCACTTTTTCTTTAGCACCTTGTTTACAATGCATTAAATCAATCAAAGTAACTTTAGGACTTATATTGTTTTGAAATTGTTGAATGAAAGCATTTGCAAGTTGTTCGAAAGAAGTAATAGAATAGGAAGGCAACGAGCAATACCATTGTAGGGCTTTATCTCTTAATGTTCTAGTAAACAGTTTTGCAAGCAACCTTTGGTCATAAGCAAAATCAGTACATATTGTTTGAAAAGTCTTAACATGTGTTAGAGGGTCACCCTTACCATTATAAAGCTCCAAATGCAGAATTTCAACATGTTTAGGTGGAATAGCTCGAACAATGTCAAGAGAAAGTGGGCTCGCAACATCAAATGTGGGCACACTAAACTTAGATTGATTCATAGAGGCAATTTGTTGCTGTAAAGAAGAGACAGTTTGTGCAAGATTGTTAATGGTCGCTTCAGTCGAAGAGTTAGATTGTGATGGAGGTGTTATGTTATTGAAAGAAGGTAGAGAGTAAGGTGGAGGGACACTATGATAGTTAGTCATAGGAGATGATTGAAAAGGCGGAACACTACAAGGAGGAATGGAATGGTTAAATGAATTTCCCCCTTGCGCCAGGTTCATTTGCGGAGATGTAATAGGAACACTCATTGAAGGAATGAATGAAGAAGTTGGATTAAATGAATGAAGAGGGTTGATTGAAGAAGAAGGATTGCTCACATGACTGGTGATCATAGGCAGAAGGTCTTGTATTGAAGTAGTCATTATGTTTGATGTAAAAGTAGGTATACTGGCAATAGAAGTTGTCAAAGCAATAGAATGATTGTCTTGAGTAGGAGGTTGTGTATAACCCAAAGTTTCAGCACAACTCTTCATAGGCATCACATTTGAATCCACAATGTGTGCAATACCACGCAAAATATCAATTCCATTCTTGTCACTTTGAAGCATACGTTTTAAACCCTCAATTAAAGGAAGAGCTTGACTATCGGGGTATTCTTGAGACATCCATTGTCGAAAATCGTCAAATTGGTTATCCAATTTCGAAAGTTGTTCTTCAGAAACCTCATGGAGAGCTTCTTCATCATTAAGAGGATTAGAGGAATTACCCATGTCTTCATTAAAAAGGCCATTCAAATTAGGTTCCATCTCCTCAGTAATTAAACCTTGGAAAGACTTAATTCTAAGGCTTCGTCTAACAGGGATAGTGTAAGTAGGGCTTATTGTTGTAAAACTCATGCACCAAAGAGAGACAGAAGATTTTGAATTTTAGAGGCAACAAATTTCAGTAAAATCAGCCAATCTCCTAGATTTAAGCTGTTAAATGCAATCAGGACAATCTCCCGAAATTTCGGAAAAAATGTCCGGGACCATGGCGAACGGAGTGCACACGGTCCTCGCAACTTTTTTCGAAATTTTTAGGGATGAAAGTTATGATGATTTTACAGCTAACCTGAAAAAATTGAGTGATTTTACGATCTATAGATAGGCCAAATTAAAGTTGCAATCTCGAAATTGAACCCTACCAAGATTGTCGAAAAAATGCAAAGTTTGAATTTTGAAAAAGAGAGGGAAACTGAAATTTTGAATTTTATGATTTTATAAGGAATACTAAAAGCAATGCAGGTTTTGAAATTTAAAAATTGACTCAATTTCACACAAAATTCAATTTTGAAAGCGGAAATCAAGGTTGTTGTAATTAAACATCTAATTTCAAAAGTCACAAATTGCAAAAATTTGAATAAAGCACTGAAATTTCGAATGAATGCCAACACACTTTTTAGATTTAGGACAGTAAGAAACACAATTTTGACATGAATTTCAGTTTCAACAATTTTTGAATGATTAGAAGCCTTAATCCAAGCAATCGCTAGACCAACTTTGACTGTAATTTTGAAAGTGTTAGAATTGATGAAATCAGCCAAAATTCTGGATTTTAGCAGAAAAATACAGTAAGATCTAACTCCCGAAATTTCGAAAAAAATGTCGGGGACGATGGGGCTCGGGGTGCACACGGTCCTCACAACTTTTTTCCAAATTTTCAGGGATAAGAGATATTATGATTTTGTTGCGGAATCCAAAGTTACAGCCGATTTGGAGGTGTTTTAATCAGTGAAATTATCAGTCAAAGGTTGAATCAAGAAGGTTTTAAAAATTAGGGTTTTGACACTTAACCACTTAATTTTCAAAATTAAAGCACAGATATGATTTGATAATTTGTAATAGAAGGGTAGATCTAAAACAAGCATTAACATTTAGACATTTCACAAGCTTAATTACTAAAAAGAAAATTTTAGGGTTTTCATGTAATTAACCTCTAAAATTTGCAAAAGATCAAGCATGGAAATGTAATTAAGGAAGCAAATTTTTCAGATCTAACCATGAATAATCAGAATTAGGATGTTCACGTCGGGTTCACCAAAATGTAAAGCGGAAAATTGAACCCTAGGTGTTCTCCCCCACTCCAAGGAGAAGGGGGGTCACTAGGATTGACGGTTTTCACTTAGGAGGGACTTTACATTCAAAAGAGGGGTTGAAACCCACAAGATCCAATCCCACACAATGCAAGATTGGATTCTAAATGAGTTTCAAGGGTTAAGACAGCAAGGCTACCCTCTTTTGTAAAGAATGTAGATAGAAGGATTAAGCTAGGAATGCATGAAAAGTGAGAAAGATTCACTTATAAACAAAGATAGGAATATAGGATGAAGCTGCGGACCTGGAATTAGCAGTAAAATGTCAAGACGACACTGTCATGCAAATTTGAGCAAAAGTTGACGGGACGATGGTGCCCAGCGTGCACACAGTCCTCCGAAAAATCCGTGAAACGAAGGGGGATCTGTTTGTCTCTGCACAAGGATTCCAGATCTTCAATTACAGTAGCGTACCTGCAACCTACACACAAAAAAGAGGAGACGATTGGGGGGTTAGGGATTAGGGGTTTGCCCTTAGGTCAAACCCCAGTTTTGGAATTAACCAAGAAATGAGAAATGTTGTAAAAGTAAATGTTTGTAATGTAAACAAGTACTTGATACCTTGTTGTAAGAATGTTTTTATTCTTACATGCGAAGGTGTAAATGTTGTTGTATGTTGTATGTTGTATGTGATCTCCTCTTCAATGGTTGAATCCTTGTCTTGAATGCAACACTTAGCCTTGAATGGAGACTTAGAATGATCAATTGCTTGAAGGAATGCTTGAATGCTTGAATGCTTGAATGTTTGCCTAGCGCTTTCGCCTCTTGTACACATATGTCCTTCCTCCTCCAAAATGGGAGAGGAAATGTAGTTTATATACTTGCCAATTAGGGTTAAAAGACTGATTTTTCTGACCTTAGGCCGACCAGGAAAGGTTATTTTCCAATTTGCAAACTTGAAGACCCGAGGCCCCAAAAGAGACCGGGCCCAAAATAGGGCCAGGGACCAGGGCGCTGGGCACCATGGTCTTGGGGGACCAGGGCGCTGGGCACCCTAGTCCTGAAGGACCAGGGCACTGGGCACCATGGTCCCACCTCCAGGGATAGCAAGGTGCAAGGAGGATCAGGCCAGGGTGCTGGAAAATGCAGTTTTTGATGTCATGGACAAGTTTTGGGGTCTCCATTCAGGTTCAGTGTTGCGTCGCCATCGTGAAGACCCAAATGCGGTTGAAATTGCAAGTGTCGCAATTTTAAGACGCTACAGATCTAATGCTTGGCGCGACCTCGCAAAGGAAAAGTGCACGACTGTTAAACTCCGTGAAGTGGCGAAAAGGAGGTAGGGCCTGACACTAAAGCAAAGAGATTAAACAAAGATAAAGGTGATGTAAGTTCTCAAGATCCAATGGCCAACATTGTTTCACGAAAGAAAAGAGCATAGGTTTTATGTTCTACGAAGTAGCGAAAGAGCGAAATAGAGGAAAGACTTAGAGAAATTATGACCCATTGGAGCCAGTTTTGAATTCGATTTGGCGAATTTAATTCTGAAAAGAAAGCCGATGCATGTGGAGTTAATTTCTAAAAACTTAAATGCCAACTTGCCCTTTTTAGTCTGCATCAACTTGATTGCTAAGTATTGTTTCATCGAAGTTTGTTGTAGAGCAAATTGTTGTAGAGTGATTTTCTTTAGGCGAATAATCAGGTTTCTTGTGCTTTTCTTGATAACTCTTGGTTTGTTCTCAAATACTGCTATGTGAATTACTTCATTAGAGGTCTATGCTAGCTTCTAGTGGTATAATTGTTTGACCAGAATGGCACCTAGAAGAGAATTTACAGGGAAAGTGAATTACCAGGACCGAAATATCTGTGATGATTTTTTAGAGCAATTAACCATGTCCACCAATGTTGGGGCTAAGGCCAAAGAGCTAGTACCTAAGAACCCTCATCTAAAAATTGGAGATGGCCTTTATGATAAGGGTAATTGGTTGAGGGACCCTAAAATAGGAATGTCAGGCTTACGACTCTTCAAAGTTGGTTTTGTGTAGAGGAATTCCCCAGCTGCTTTGAATGGCATATGGGAGCAAGATGTAGGAAAGCTTGTGGTCCCAGGTGTTTTTATGGATGTAGATCTGTTAGCCCTGATTGCACAGAATTATGACTCTGTGGCAAGATGCATCAGGAACATAAAGGGAACAGTCTTGATTGAGATAAATGAAGATGAGTTCAGGAAAGTGTTTAAACTCAGTGAGTCCTCCAATATGTTAGAACCTATTGACTTTGAGTCATTAGCCCAGGTTTACAACACACAAAGGGATCATCTTAGAAGTGTCCCATTGAAAGAATTCTTTGTAAAGATAGGGGGGTTAACAATTGTAGGCCCCAGCACAATGGAACCATTCTCTCTCAACCTATTCACTCTGAGAGCTAAGGGTATGTATTGGGCATTATGCCAGATTTTTGGAGAGGATGCTGAAAAGAGTATGCCAACCCATTATATGTTAATGATTGCAAAAATTCTAAACCCCTCCCTAGCAATAACATTTGATTATGCCTCATACCTTGCTGATGCAATTCATAAAGGGCTAGTAGGAATAAAAAATGGTAAGGTGGATAGGCCATTTAGATGGTACTCCATGTTAATGCATATGTTTCTATTCAAAGGGGCTGATTATTTTGGAAAGGAGATGGACCTGATTAAGGTCAAGGATAAAGAGGAGATGCCAGTGCAATTGTGGAGTACTGTTCTATCTTGGGATAGAGAAGATGCAAGTTATTTATAGTTTGATAGATGCCTTGCATCTAAAATTAGGATTCTTCTATGCAGAGAAAACCCTAGAATTCCTAAGGCTCTTTTGGAGTTTCTCAGACCAAAGGAGTTTGCAGAGGATATCAAGATTGTTCACAATTGGGGAGACATATATGTAAGGATGTTAAGTAGCGGAAACAACTTCCTACACTAACCTTGAGAGGAGGGTAATGCAAAACTTTTTCAGATCGTTACAACAGTTACAGAAAATAGAAATAGATATAATAACATTCATACCACAACACAATGATTTACGTGGGGAAAACCCTTTCGGGAGAAAAACCCCACCCTCCAAAAGCAGCTCAATATTTTATTCAGCAATCAAAAACAGATTACAACATACTTGCAGAGCAAGCTCTTTGCAGGAGTACCATTAATCAGAGATTCAGAGGCAACTCAATAGCCATAAGACTCTTACACACAACCTCTATCTCACACAACTCATAAATAGGAGATACAATACAGGAAACCGTCAAACGGTATTACAAAACCATGGGCGAAAACCACCCAATAAGGTGTAGCCGACCTTATCTCCCTTCTAGATGCCCTATGACATGTTAAAGCACACATCAACACATGTCGCTCCCTTTTACAGCTCATTTATGTATCCGATACAAATTATTTTTCCTATTTCAGGAGTACAAACTTCCGGAGGCCATAACTTGAGAACCGGGTGTCCGATTGACGAACCGTTTGAAGCGCTGGAAAGCTCGCGAAGTTCTCTATCACCTCGTAACCCGCTTCACTGGTTACGGCCACTTTTCAGGGCATTTCGGAGCCTCTAAAGTCCCCAAAATTAAGTTTAAACATTTTATTGCACCCCTCCAAGACGAAAACATTAATATCTTCAAAACTAGCTGTGACCTTGCGACGCAACTTTACCAGAATGCTTATCTAGCCAACCAGAAGCTTCAGGGAGAGTTTCGCACCATTTCGTGCTCAAATGAAAACTTACTATAAATAGTAACCTCACATAAATGCAAGGTTGAGACACCATTTTTCCCAACAAATCTCCCACTTGTCGAACACCTTGCAAGAGCGGAAGGGAATGTCAACACAATGAATCAATTGCTAGGGGCCATAAGGCCCATAGACTCTGAACACCATCTGAACTTCTCTGTGCTCACAGCCTTAGTTAAAGCATCTGCAACATTCATCAAAGTTTCCACCTTAAACAGCTTCACCCTACCATCTTCGACCATATCTCTAACAAAATGATACTGAACATCAATATGTTTGGTCCGGGCATGAAATGTCGGGTTCTTAGCTAGGCTAATTGCACTCTGACTGTCACAGTAAACTGTCACTGTACCTTGTTTTATTCCAATATCCGAACACAGTCTCTTAAGCCAAATGGCCTCTTTACAAGCATGAGTAGCTGCCATGTACTCTGCTTCAGTAGTGGATAGAGCAACCATAGCTTGTCGCTTACTCATCCAACTAATTGCACCACCAAACAAAGTAAACACATATGCACTGGTGGATCTTCTGCTATCAATATCACCTACCCAATCTGAATCCACATAACCATGGATATCAAGGGAATTCATGTCTCCAACTGAATTACCATGATAACACAAAGAATACTCTGAAGTACCCTTCAAATATCTGAAGACTCTTTTGACTGCATCCCAATGAACTCTACCAGGATTAGACATATATCTAGAAAGTACTCCCACTGCTTGGGCAATAACTGGTCTAGTACAGACCATAGCATACATCAAGCTTCCAACCGTACTCTGGTAAGGCACTCTACTCATGTCTTCCATCTCCAATGGGGATGTAGGACAATCTAAAATAGATAGTTTCATTCCAACTATAAAAGGAACACTCAATGGTCTACAATTCTGCATGTTGAACCTCTGTAACACTAAATTCACATACTTACTCTGGCCTAGCCATAGCTTTCTGTTCACCCTATCTCTTCTAATTTCCATCCCAAGAATGTGCTTTGCTGCACCAAGATCTTTCATTTCAAATTTAGCAGTGAGCTGAGACTTCAGTTCTGAAATCATACCTTTCCCTTTACCAATGAATAACATATCATCAACATACAATGCAATGAATAAGAAATGATCACCATAAGATTTATAATAAACACAGTGATCTGATTTAGAACGTTCAAATCCCAAACTCAACACATATGTATCAAATTTCTGGTACCACATCCTAGGACTTTGTTTGAGCCCATACAAAGATTTCTTCAATTTACAGACCAAATTACTTTTTCCTTTCACCACATAGTGCTCCGGTTATGTCATATAAATATCTTCCTCCAAATCACCATGAAGGAAAGCAGTTTTCACATCCATTTGCTCAACCTCTAAATCATAAGCAGTAGCAATAGAAAGCAAAAATCTAATGGACGTCATTTTTGCAACAGGAGAAAATATCTCATCGTAATCAACACCCTCAACCTGAGAGTAGCCTTTTGCAACCAACCTTGCTTTATACTTCTCAATGCTTCCATCTGAACCAATCTTTTTCTTGAACACCCATTTACAACCAACAGGTTTTCGTCCTTCAGGCAATGGTACAAGATCCCATGTATCATTCTTTTTCAAAGCTGCCATTTCTTCCTCCATAGCAATCTTCTAGGATTCTGCATCATTCATACCTAATGCCTCTTCTATAGATTTCGGTTCATCCACACTAGTATTCAGAGCAAAAATACATCTCCAATCATCAGGTGAATACCTTTCAGGTGGTTGTCTATGTCTTGTAGACCTTTGAACAAGCTGAGTTGGAGGTTCTTCCTCCTCTTCTGAAGATTCAGAGCTAGACGAGCTCTCCTCAAATTCTTGCCTATCTAGGGGTCTCGATTCAACTCTTTCAGGTGTAGAAGGAAGTTGAATCACATCTTCTTTTTTAGTCTGTTCTGGCTGCAATGTAACAGAAGGAGACTTAATTTCTCTAAAAATAACACTTCTACTGTGAATTACCTTTTGTGCAACAGGGTCCCAAAGCTTGTACCCTTTCACACCATAACTATACCCGATGAAGATACATTTCACAGCCTTGTTCTCCAACTTTGTTCGCTTCTCCTTTGGCACATGTGCATATGCCTCGCAACCAAAAACTCTAAGATGTCTCAATGAAGGCTTGTGACTTGACCATGCTTCCATAGGCGTTTTATCAACAAGAGCTGATGTAGGAGACCTGTTAATCAGGTAGCAAGCAGTGGCAACAGCTTCAGCCCAAAACTTTTGTTCGAGACCAGCACCACTCAACATACTCCTAGCCTTCTCCATCAGTGTCCTATTCATTCTTTCTGCAACTCCATTCTGCTATGGAGAATACAGAGTTGTCTTCTGCCTGTTAATTCCACAGTCTTTACAGAATCTATCAAAATCATTAGAGCAAAATTCACCGCCATTATCAGTTCTCAAACATTTTATTTTATTTCCAGTCTGCAACTCAACCATTGCTTTAAATTCTTTAAAACGACTAAAAACTTCAGATTTACTCTTTAGAAAATAAACCCATGTCCTTCTACTAAAATCATCAATAAATGAAACATAATATGTGGATTTTGCAATCGAAGAGACATCTACTGGACCAAACACATCAGAATGGATAAGATCCAAAACACCACAAGTTTTATGAGAACTCGAGTAAAACTGAACGCGGTTTTGTTTTCCATAAATGCAATGCTCACAGAAATCAAAGTCAAGGTTATAGTCATTCAAACCTTCAACAAGGTTTTTATTTTTCAAGGTCCTTAGACCCTTTTCTCCAATGTGGCCAAGTCTCTGGTGCCATAACATAGTCTTCTCTGCAGGTAACTTTGCTTCAGATGAAAGAGCACTCTTAGGTACCCAAAAACCATTTCCATCTGCTGAAGGTGAAACCGTCAAATCTTCCAGTGAAGTATCCGCAGATTTGCTTTTTACAGAAGTGCTATTACATTCAACAGTGTATGCTTCAAGCTTATACAAAGTGCCAAACCTGACACCTCTAGCAACTACCATAGCACCCTTAATCATCTTACATCCTACTTCAGAAAAGACTACCTGCACACCCACATCTATCAGTTTGCTCACAGATAACAGGTTTCGTTTTAATCCAGGGATATGCAGCACACCATTAATCCTTTTTATTCTACCATCAGAAAACCTGATTCTAACTTTACCTCGACCAACAATGTCTAGATGTGAATCATCACCCAAGTACACCTTACCTCCATTAAATCCTTCATATTCAGAAAACCAATCTCTATTGGAAGTCATATGAAAAGATGCACCTGAGTCAATTAGCCAGGCATCATTACCTGCATGAGTCGCCAAAGCCGCAATAAATGCATCGCCATCTTCCTTGTCGGACTCAGAATCAGAATCAAACTTTTTCTTTTTCTTCTTCTTCTTTTCTTCTTTGCAGTCCTTACGGATGTGACCCGATTTACCACAGTTCCAGCAAATGACTTTGGACTTTCCAGGAGATTTTGATCTCCCTTTGGATTTGGACTTGTCGCGCTTCTCATTCTTCTTGCCTTTCTCCTTAGGTCTTCCACGAACGGTTAGGGCTTCCTTTGAACTGATGGATACCTTCCTTCGCATCTCTTCACCGAGTAGGGCACCCACCATGTCTTCAGATTTCAAAACAACAGAAGTACTACCGATAGCCATAACAAGAGAATCCCACGAATCAGGCAAAGAACAAAGCAAGATCTGACATTTCTCCTCTTCGTCCATCTTAACACCGACGGATACTAATTGAGCCACCAACATATTGAATTCTTCCAGGTGGTCTGCAATTCATCCACCCTCTTCCATCTTCAAGGAATACAATTTCTTTCTTAAGAAAATTTGATTTAATAAAGATTTCGCTTGATACATCTCACCAAGCTTAGTCCATAGCTTCTTTGCAGAGTTCTCTTCATGGACATTGATTAGAACAGAGTCTGCCAGGCACAGTCTGATTAGACCCTTGGCTTTTCGGTCCATAACATCATACTGAGCTGCCGCAGTAGGATCTGAGGGCCTTTGGACATTCGCATCAACAGCATCCCAAAGATCTCGATCTATTAGCAGATCTTCCATCTTCAGCTTCCACATCTCAAAATTACTTCCATTAAATTTCTCCACCTCTATTCTCCCTGACGAACTCGCCATCTGAATATTCCTGCAACAAGATCAAAAAGTGTCTTCTGCACAAGCTCCCACTCAAATCTGGATTAGTTCAAAAAACCCAACTGCCCACAATTGAAACCAAAGGTGATCAGGCTCTGATACCACTTGTAAGGAAGTTAAGTAGCGGAAACAACTTCCTACACTAACCTTGAGAGGAGGGTAATGCAAAACTTTTTCAGATCGTTACAACAGTTACAGAAAATAGAAATAGATATAATAACATTCATACCACAACACAATGATTTACGTGGGGAAAACCCTTTCGGGAGAAAAACCCCACCCTCCAAAAGCAGCTCAATATTTTATTCAGCAATCGAAAATAGATTACAACATACTTGTAGAGAAAGCTCTTCGTAGGAGTACCATTAATCAGAGATTCAGAGGCAACTCAATAGCCATAAGACTCTTACACACAACCTCTATCTCACACACCTCATAAATAGGAGATACAATACAGGAAACCGTCAAACGGTATTACAAAACCATGGGCGAAAACCACCCAATAAGGTGTAGCCGACCTTATCTCCCTTCTAGATGCCCTATGACATGTTAAAGCACACATCAACACGTGTCGCTCCCTTTTACAGCTCATTTATGTATCTGATACAAATTATTTTTCCTATTTCAGGAGTACAAACTTTCGGAGGCCATAACTTGAGAACCGGGTGTCCAATTGACGAACCGTTTGAAGCGCCGGAAAGCTCGCGAAGTGCTCTATCACCTCGTAACCCGCTTCACCAATTATGGCCACTTTTCAGGGCATTTCGGAGCCTCTAAAGTCCCCAAAATTAAGTTTAAACATTTTATTGCACCCCTCCAAGATGAAAACATTAATATCTTCAAAACTAGCTGTGACCTTGCGACGCAACTTTATCGGAATGCTTATCTAGCCAACCAGAAGCTTCAGGGAGAGTTTCGCACCATTTCGTGCTCAAATGAAAACTTACTATAAATAGTAACCTCGCATAAATGCAAGGTTGAGACACCATTTTTCCCAACAATATATTTGTACCCTGTGTCTACTATTTTTAGAGTGTTTGGATTTAGAGGCACCCCCTTTTTACTACCTTATTAGGTCCCATTGAAGATAGGGATTGCAGAAGTCCTCAGACAAATTGGGGGAGTACAAGAAGCAGAGCTAACCAATAGAGGTAAAGGGACTATTTTCCCAACTATTACCATGGCTCACCATTTTGTGATCACTAAGGGTGGATGGAGATTTTTTGAAGAATTCTTTAAGCCATATAGGCTATCTACTATAGTGTCAAGATGTGCAAACCCCGAGGATTTTTTCAATGGCATGTTCAGAAAAAGAGTAGTGTGCAGAGGTAGGCCACATCAATTTCAGTTCCTAGAAGATCTGATTAGAAATGAATTCAGCTTAGATGAGCAAGAACTGAGGAAGGAGAAGTGGGTGGCATATAAGAAAGCCTTTGGTTTTATCCATCAATTTGACACTGGCTATGACCCCCTTTCTAGCTTCAATCCATTTGAGGAGAAAATAAAATTCCTGATTCTTTATTTTGAAGATCTCATGTATACCTTAAAAGAAAAGAGGGAGGCCATAATGCAAAATGAACCTGATAAGGCTAAGATGGTATTGGCTAAGCCTGCCTTTGCTAGAGATATCCCACGTGGTGACTATGTAATGCACAAAAGGTCAAAGTACACTGTGATAATGCCAGTGACAAGTGAGCATTCCACTTCAAAAGGGAAGAGGAAAATTGAAGATGTCATTGACATCCAGCATTCCCCTAAGAAGCAAAGAGTGGGAAAGGAAATTGAAACTGATGAGCCTCAATATTCTCCATCTCAGTCTCCTATCCACATTGGAGATGAACAAGTTGTGGCTGAACAATTATTGCAATTAGGGAGTCTCGGTGAGATTGCCTATACCTATGAGGAGACCCAAGAGGGGATGCTCGAAGAGCCACCTAATGTTGAAATGGATTTGACTGATGGTGAGTTAAAGGGCCAAGAAATGAACCTTACTGTTAAGAAGCTAGTGAATAATTCCTAGTTAATAGTAATTTTGTCACATCAGGAGATTTTATACAGTTTCTATGGAAGAAAAATATTGATCAATTCAAGACTAGATGTGAATAGAGGAAAAGTGAACAGCCTCTTAAAAATATAACTTAGGTAGAAGAAGAGGTTAAGCAAGAAATGATGGAGGAGTTCAAAGCAATCACCCTTGAGAAAGGAAGAGAAATGGTAGCAAAGGCTGGTGTGTTGATTCTCCCTAAATCAGATATAGCTGATGCCTTAGTGCTTGATTCAGTGAGGAAAGAAACAAAGCCTATGGAAGGAGTGACATTCAACAAAGATAATGTTGCTCTTGTCATGTGGTCTTTAAAGAAGGATGAAAACAAAAGAAGGAAGGATGCATCCGATTCTAGCCTCTTAGGAGGCATGATAGTTAAAAGAGTCCAAGACATAGGGGTAGTGGAAGCTGCAAGCACAGTCCTAGAGACTGCAAAATTTAGTGTTGTGGCAACAGAGAAAGAGGCACAAGAAAAGGCTAATCTCCAATTGAAGTTGGAGACTATTTTAAAAGCTTACAATGATGCTAAAGAAGGAATAGCCAACAAAGACAACATAATCGCTAGACTCCAGAGTCAACTGGCATGTCAATATCATCCTGGTGAATCTTCTACACTCATGATAGCCTCCTCTCCAGCAAGACCCCCTCCTACTAGTCCCATCATTGAATATCCCCCTTCTCCTATGCCTTCTAGTTCCCAATTACCTGAAAATGTCCAACATGAGTTGGAAAAATTGAAATAAGCTTAGACATTGTATGCAAACAAATATGAGGAGAAGGTGAAAGCCACCATCTTGAAGTTTGCTGACTCAGTCAAACCTCCAATGTATACATAAATATGAAGAGGATTCTTGAGATTTTAATCAAATTAAGAGAAGAAGAAGCCACTTTGGAACCAATCCTGAATAAGTGGGTACCTAGAGGTAAAGAGTTAGAGCTCATGTGTTCTTCCCATGCAGATGCAGAAGAGAATGACAATCTAAGGTCCACATGTGAGTTTATAAAAGAGATGAATATTCTTTCAGTGGAAGGAGCAGGTATAAAAAGAAAAGCCCAGCTTTATAGGAAAGAATATTCAAATTATAAATTTGAAATGTTTCCAGGAGGTTTCATTGGTCCTGTCTAGCTAAAGGAAGAGAAGACTTGGTTAAAGGAGGTGGACCATAATTTATCCCTAAGGATCAATCAGATTAGTACTGATGACACATCCTTATTTGTCCAAACAATTGAGGAAATTGAAAAAGTGAAATCTCATTATGGTTTCATAGAAACAGAGATTGGGCATGTACGAGTCACTTGGAAGCAGCTAGAAGATATGAAACAAAAGATTGCTAGTTTTACTTGGCCTAGTGATGATGTGTATCAGGAGTGGAAAGATAAGTATATGGGATAGAAAGAAGATGCTCGGGAGCAGTTACAGGAGGTTGCAACAGAACAACAAGTAGAGGAAGCCACAGATGCTGAAAAGGACTTATAACCGCTTCTTGAAAACGATCGGTTGTTTGTAACAAACTTTCTTTTGAAGGCTCCAAAGCTTGTATGCATCCATACTATTATAAATGGATACCAGGACTCCTAAAAAAATGAACGCAAGTAATTGTAAGAAAACACTGCAGAAATTTATCTGAGATTTTTTCTAGTCTTATGGAGAATACTCTGAGTTTTGTAATATTTTCTCAAAATTAATATCAATATACAGACTAGAAATAGTGTATATACATAAATGTGCATAGCAGTCATAGGAAAACTCATGTCAAATGTGCAACTCAATACAATAAATAATATTAGTTTGTAGCCCTATAGCATCATAATGCAGTCCTTGACCAAGTATGCATACAAGAAACATCTAGTTCTATTAAGGCACAAGCATCAAAGTCAGAGGTTATGACAACTAGTGAAAAACATCAAGAACAAAAAGTTTAGTCTCAAGAATTAGGAGTTGTAATAAAAAAACTTACAAGGATGAGGCATATTCATAACTTTTGCAATCCCACCTTGGATATCAACACTAGAAGCAACTCATATTATTCATGTATAGACAAGACAATATGGGAGTTCATTATACCAGCAACTCATGGTGTTGTTGTTCATGTTGGCTCTGTTGGACCTTGCAATTAAGATTCAATATACATTATTCAATAAGATTAACTGTGCAACATAATGAAATATTGAAAAGTGTGTTACCTTGTTGAGCTTTGCTTGGTTTTGAGAATAGTTTAATATTCTCTACTTAACAGGGCCAACCACATGAAGGTGGAAGCTCGTTTGGCCCCTCCCCCCCCCCTGACATCACTCTAAATTCCCCGTTAACATCTTATAACATTCATTCATTAATTCTTTCTACCATTAATAAAATATAGCATTCATTCATTAATATCACATAATGTTCATTAACACATAACATTGATTAACATTAATTAACATGCAACATTCATCAATATTAATTAACACATATCATCCATAACCATTAATTAGCACATAATTACATTCACTAACACATAAAAATCAGTCATTATCAAATAAGTTAGATTACAATCATTTCTTTCTTTGTTTTTTCTTTGAAGCTATGAAAAGACTAAGTGGAACATCGGTGTCTTCATCATTTCCCCCCTATAGAGATGTTCCACCAACTGCTCGTGATCTCAATGTATGCCTAGTCCTATACTAAGGATGAGGACACTGAAGTGAAGGGGGGTCCTCTGCAATAACAAAGAAATGGGTTAAATTAAAAAAAAAAAAAAAATTATTGTTACAAGTATTTCATTAATTTAGAGAACATAATTGTTGTGCTCTTTACCTGATGGGGCCACATCATTTTGTGTAGCCTTAACCTCAACATGCTGAACACCATGGTCCTCTTTACCTGAGTGGGGAACATCACATTCTTGAGGTTGTGTACCCAAATCATGCTCCACTTGCTCACCACCGACTACATGCTCTAAAATATTAACAAGAAAGGTTATATTAATTACTACTCTAATTACAAATTAAGATGTTTAATTGTATTAATAGCTAAATAAATAAATTTGAATAGCAAATGAATACATCCACTATTGGGATGCACATCCGGACCTTCATGTGCAGGTGGTGTTTCACAATTAGCAGGCTGCAATCCAATGACATGCACATTGTTATCATTGCTTCCTTATTTAAAACAAATATAGTCACTTTATGTTGGAACTCAACATCAATTAGATTATTGGTAAAGTATTCAATTTGAAACAACTTCCATTTAGCATATTTACCTATGTGACGGATGCACTCGAATGTTGTGTATGTCGTAGCCAATCAGCCACGACTGAATAGCCTTACTAGTAGGCAATTCTCTTGTCATCTTCTGTGGGTGCTCTATTGAATTCAGAGCCCTGCATTTTTGCTTGGTACCGTGAATTTTGCTTGCATTGTTTGATTAAAAAAAAACGTTTGCAATTTATTAATATTTTGAGACAATATGGGAGTTTACATGAGATACTTACAATTTGTGCAGCAAGTTTCATGTAACCACCAGATCCAAGTTTGTGTTGCCCATGCTTTTCTTGCCTTGCCTTGGTTGCTTTTGACGTGTCACTCAGTTAATAAAAAGTTTGAAATATGTTAGATTATATAAATATAAAGAGTAATTAATTAGTACATAATTACATTCTTAATAGTATCCCGTACCTTCTTCTGGCATCTACTGGTGCATTTCCTTTTTTCCTTTCAATTCTCTCCTTGGCATCCAAAATCAGGTCCTTCAACTCCCTCTCTGGAATCATGGGGGGATGCTCGTACTTTAGGTTCCTCTCCAAATGGGTCCTGTATTGGTCCCTCACATACTTTAGATATGTGCCAACTTTTTCAAGGAGCTTGGTTTTGTCAAAGGTGTCATTTCCAAACCACTCAACCATTTGGTTTGTCAATTCATCTTTTAACCTTTTTTCTTGGTCATTCTACCTTTTAAAGCATAAACAAACCTGTTAGATTCAGGAATGAACTAAAGCTACATTTATTACACTTCAAGAAATGGATCAAAGGAAAAGTATTCTAGCAATGATATGAAATCAAAAGTGGATAAGGGTTAGTTCACATATGATGCACCGCCTTTTACATATGGTGGGCCCAAATATCTACAATGCAATGTCACTAAGATGTTTATAGAAAATATCATTGCCTGCAAAAAATTCATGGCATCAATATTAGTCAAAAACAAGTGATCATAAACTAAATTACAATTAGAGTATATATAATAATAATTTTAAAGTACCTGGAACATTTTGTATCTTTAAGGGAAGCATTTCTTCGTCCCTCACCACGAATGTGGCCAGCAATGTTCCCATATTAGCAATATGAGAAGATAAAGGAAATGATGCTATGTTATCAACAGTAGTCACCTATGGCACATCATCCACAAGTGCATCTCCTCCTGCAAAAAATGAGTCCACTATGAAATGGCATTAGAATTCAAGAAAGAACGCTTGAAGGGAAATAAACACATGATAGAAAATAGAGCAAAAGAGGGATCTACCAACAGTGGGCGGGCCAATATGACGTGCACTAGAGGATGTCTGCATGCTACATGTTGCCGACATTGCAATCGGTAATATAGATGAGGGTGACCTCTGATGAGGCGGTGTCCACATTTGCACAGTAACATTGACAACACCTAAAGAATAATACATTAAATATATCAAACATTAAATATATGAAAAGTGCAAGAACTGTAAACAAGGATGAACCTTTATTTTGAAAACTGATAGTATCAAGTATGATGTGTTTTGGGTACTCAGAGTGATAAGCCAAGCAAGTGATAATAAAAGAAAATTGTCATCACCTGATCCTGCAACACCCTGATCGTAGGAACGACTTTCATGAGGGTGGATAAATTACTATAAAAACAATACGTACATATTTTAGTTAATGACATAAAAAGAGAATAAAATATAAACCATTATTGAACTTTTGTTATAATTAAATCTTTCATTACTACTTACTTGCAAGTTTTCTATTGTCTTATACAATAATTCCACCCTCTGTCATATCTCATCAGTGGTAGGATGCACGGTTGCCAAAGCAACAATCTCTTTTCTGATTTTTATAAGAGGCATTTTAAAGAATTTCACAAGGTCTATGGGATCTTCAGGGTCATCATTTCTTAACCCTAATGATTCCACATCCATAGAAAGGTGCTCAGGTACTGCAACTCCCTTTCCCTTTCCCCGAACATCCGTCTGTGTCAAGAATATTATTAACAATTACAAAATTAGTACAAATCACTAAAAAAAAGAACATAATAATGTAACAGTTTGCTTCTACCTAATTTGTACAATTACAATGAGGTTTACCTGCTCGGTAGAAGTGTCGCAAGGTACATCTCTATCTACGATATGTGATGGATCCATGTTGCCCTGTGACAAAGAAAAAGTATTAAAAATGTTAGTGCAATTACATCATACACAACATGAACAACATGAACTTTGTAGACAAAAAGAGTATTAAATAATAAAAAGTTGTTGTCATCAAAATCATTGTAAATTTTGTAATTCCTTACCTTTACTTTATGTAGACTATGCAGGATCCTCAACTAAATGGTCACATAAATAGTCACATAGCTAATAAACAATCCAATTTCCGTAAATAAACACAGTTTAAAAATTGTCACATAAATAGTCACACCCCCTATCTCCATCTCCATATTAAAAGGTGCATCATGAATTAATTATGTAATGGCATTAGAATTCAAAATAGAATGAATTAATTATGTAAAAAAAATTCTATCAAGAAGTCAATATTCAATAGATAATATACTAATCGCATTCCTCATACATTTCATTCCTCATCATCATGAACATCAAGGTCATCATCACCATCATCATCATCATCATCATCATCATCATGGTCATCATCATCATCATCATCATCAATGTCTTTGCCATCATCATCAACTGTCGATCATGATCATCATCCACTTCATCTTCTACTTCTTCGGTATCTTCTTCTTTGGTATCTTCTTCTTCCATCACATTATACTTTATCGGCCTTCCTCTTGGATCATGTCTAACAACAAATGACCAACCCAGTTTATGTGGAACCTCTAAGTAAAATACTTGCTCACATTGGCTTGGAAGAACATAGGGCTCATCCCCAACTGGTTCAAATGACCTTGTATTTAGCATTATAAAACCATTAGCATGTTCAATAACAGTTCTATCAGGATCATTTTTATTCAATTGTAGCTTGTACCATTTGACGACGAACAAAACTAAGTTGAAGGAATTAAAGTCACACTCAAGTATATCATCCAAAATGCCATAGTATCGATTTTGAGACTATTGAGGATGAATGTCATTTCTCGATGAAATATTTGTCACCTCAAAGACTGCAGTGATGCCAAAATCACAAGTTTTCTTCGTGTCATCCAACTTTTTTATGCGAAATTTATGACCATTATAGCACATAGCGTTGTGGTGTTTGACCTGCAATATGTCAAACATGTAAAATTTATTGCATTGTGAGTTGATAAAGATATGGGTGATTAATAAATTTATACGTACCTATTTATCTATTAAACCATATGCTAAATTAATTTCCCTTTGCATAACATTGGAATCTCCATTATGATGTGCTTCTTTAACCAATGAAGCCACACCTTCCCATGTTAACGTGCGTCCAGAATGTTGACAATGTTCAATCCATACCATCATCTAATCAAGATTGTTTGCAATATATAAATGTAGTGCGTCCCACTCTCAACCAACTATACAAAAAATAAATAGACGTCTTACAATCGATTTATTTTGAAGATTAAGAATTAATTAACTACAATAACATCTTATAATTACCTCTCACTTTCCTCAATCTACCTTTCCCTATCAAGTACTCCCCTTCGAATTTGTTAATGGTGTTGGGATCCCAAATGCGATCCATGTGGATCTTTACTGCAAACTTAGGAAGATATTCAGAAATGTACACCATAGTCTGGTATACCATATATCCCTCCACCATAGAACCCTCAGGACGTGCTCTTTGTCAAACCAAAGCCTTAAAAAATTTCAAGTGCCTCTCAACCATCCACATTGACCTAATGTGTATAGGTCCACACAATTCAATCTCCTCAACTTGGTGTATGAGGTAGTGTTCTTGTGCATTGAAAAAAGCTGGAGGTAGACACTTTTGCATTTCACACATTAAATGAGGAATTTTTCTCTTCCAATATTTTATATCGTCTTTATGGATTTCTTTACATGACAACCACCTACAAGGTATTCAAGACGCAAAAAAATATATTACATAAGAAGTATAAAAAATCGCAAATATAATATCTATACAACGAACTAAACAAATATTACTACTTACCTCATGTATTTTAGAAGATCATATATGACTTGCTTGACATTATTGTCGAAGTTGTCTGGGAGAGATAGAGGTAGAATGTACTACAACAATTATAAAATTATCTTTTCATTTTTTTATAACATAATGAAAAGTACACGTACGCTTAGTACTTAAATACATACTGTAGACACCTAAAATTGTCATGTCTAATTAAATAAATATTTTATTTATTTAATTATCTAAGCCTAATTCTTATATTAATTAAATAAATCCTTATTTATTTAATTAATTCATTTATCCTCTTCTAGCCTTATTTCTCATTTAAATAAATACATTTATTTATTTAAATTATCCTTTTCCTAAATTAAATAAATATTTTTATTTATTTAATTATCCCACTTCTTCTATTAATTAAATAAATATTTATTTATTTAATTAATTCATTAGCCTTTTCTACCCATGACACATGTCATTCATCTCTTAATTCATACACTACCTACCCCTTTCATTATTTTATTATTTCTTTTACCTACCCTCTAATCATAGCCGACCTCCTTTTACACCTCTCAATCTTATCCCTCCATTTCATATAGTGTCTTCTATATAAGGAGATTCTTCTTTCATTATCAAACCCTAATGAGCTAACTACTTGATCAATTGACTATACTACGATCCTACTTGCAACCACATCCCGTTCTTTGTTGAGCTCTTGTGCACATAAAATCTGAGAGCAAATATATCAAGCAAGATCAATGGAGATAGGAAGAATGGAGATCAAAACCCTATTGGACATGTGATGGTATAATCTTTTTGATTTCATTTGATTTGCATTGTCTTAGGTAATCTTCATATGTTATGGTGGATCTTTGTTGATTGTTAGGCTAGGGTTTTGTGGTTGAATTCATTTAGCCTTTTAATATTGTTATTATTGTTATCCATTTTCACCATATACATTTTGGCACGCCCGGTGGGACTCTTGTCCCTTTTGCATTTAACCTTTTGTTGTAGATTTTGTGTTTGAAGTTGCAGATCTGGCATTTCCGACAACATTTTCGATATTTTCGCGTCTGCATACTTTTGGATCACGTTTTTTATTTTCTGGCGTGTCTGCGAAATTTGGAATCGCGTCCGTGTTTTCGACAAAATTTTATTTTTTGCAGGTTTTTGAAGGGCGTGTCTATGTTACAGAAACGTGTCTATGTCATTTTTGTCCGCGTCTATGGTTTTTATCCGCGTCTGTGTCTCACAGAACCATGCTTGTGTCACAAAATCGTGTCTGTGTAGAGGGTAATCGCGTCTGTGTATCACCTGTTTCAAAATTTTGAAGTTCCATTGATTTAGTTTTCGGATTTTGCATTTAAGGTTTCAGATCTGGTTTATCTTTGGACTAACATTTTCAGATCTAGCTAACAAAACTAGTGCAGCTTGTTTTGGAAACAAAATCATTTGGTTGAAGGCCCCTATTTTCAAAAAGTCTTTTGGGTTTTAAAATTTACCTAACTTGTGTGCTTGCGGGAAGGGGTGATCATTTGAAACAACCCAAACTACTAACAAATCTTTGTTGCAGGTCCTTGTCAAGGTTTTTTTTTATTTTTATTGTGTGCCTTATTTCATAGACTAGCAAACACTTCAATTGGTGCACTAAAATTGAATCATTGTCTTTTGTGTCTTGAACAATAGGCTCTTTTTGTTTAATCTTTAGAGGGTCTGTCTTCCCGTGTGGTCATTAGGACTACTAGTGAGAAGAGAATGACCCAAGTGGTAGCGAGGAAAACCCACCTCATCCGAACCACTATAATCAAATGTATTCATGGTGAAAACTATGAATAACGTGTGCTGATTAGATCATACCGACACTATGTCTCCCCATAAACCTGTTTGATCAAATTTATTTGATCATTTGTAGGGCGTAACCCCTACCGGCTGGGAGCCTTCTGTATTTATAGAGCTAAAAGTGTCGCATGTATGGCCACACGAGCGGATGCCCTTACTAGCAACTTTTTGTTTTAGAAGCCCAAATCCTTCTAGTTGTTGGGGTAGGAGGTCGGACCTCTGGTAGCGGCCCACACACATACGGTTCTTAGTAGAGATACAAAGTTCACCATGGGGAGTTTTCATGGGGACCGATGCTTGGCTGACCCAAGAAGTGAGTGCCGAGGGTGGAGCCAGTGAGGTCAAGCATCTAAGTATCCACTCTGAATAGCGTAGCCTCGGGGGTAAAACCCCATGTGGGATCAACAACTATTGTCTTGGCCAGCCATAAGAATTGTGCTTGACTTATGTTAAACATTCAAAACATTCAAGACCAAACATCAGAACATTGTGTCTTTTGTGTCTTCAAGTGTATGCAAAACAATTTTTTCTACATCAAACAACACACTTTTATTGGAGTCATTTTGAGTCTAGACATTTGCAAACATTGGGTCTTCATCAACACTGTGTCCTCTTGTCATGAAAAATAGTCAAACAGTCAAATTGGGTCACAACAAAACAACTTCACAGATTGGAAAAATTGCACAAAATTTGCAGAAACACGTCTGTGTCAGGCATAATAGCGTCTGTGTTTTCTAGCCGCGTCTGTGAAGGACATAATTACGTCTGTGTTCCAACAGTCAACATTGCATTTGGCAAACAAAAAAATCTCATAGGTGCGTCTGTGTTAAACAGAGAAGCGTCTGTGTCGGGAAACCGCGTCTGTGAATTATACAGGCGCGTCTGTGTCTAGAATTGAAAAACTATTACAGTCCAGCAAACAAACAGTCAGTTTCAGAATTTTTGGGCTTCCTAGGTCATTTCTCCAGGGTTTCATTTAGCATTCAACAGGTCTTTGGGTCTCACAAAATCCATCATTGCTTTACATCTCACTTTACATTCACAATTGTCTAAACTTGAGTCAAAAGGTCACTTGCTTGTCCTCATCATACTTTGTCAACACACTACATACAACAACGCTTTGCTAAGTGGTCCCTCATCAAGGTTTCTTACCTTTGGGTCTCATTTGGTCTTACCTAGAGTCAAGGTCAACTTACCTCATCAAGAGAAACTATCCTCTCTTTGGAAGTCACACCTACTCTACTACATACATACTTGGTCTTACACTTTGGACATTGCAAGTACACTTCAGACTCATTTACATTCCATTCAGCTCTTGGTCTTCCATACTCTTTCCATTTTTCATCTAGTCTCTCACATCTTGGTCAATACCTAGTTCATGGTTGAAACCCATCTTCAAAAATCTAGGAGAGAAACTAAAGAGGCTCAAGAGTTCGCAAACATGAGTTCTTATGAATACGACAATGATATCTTTTTCAATTCTGATCATACTACATTACTTGAAATGGATGCCTATAGAAACATTCCAAATGTTGAGAACATGGACACTATAAACAACAATGCTACACAAAATGACAATGTGGACAACTTTTCAGTACATTCAGCAGATGTGGAAGACTCCATTATGAATCCCCATTTCAATCGATTGGTTGAGGAAATAATGAGGAGGGATAGACAATACTTCTTACAAATGATGGCACAAAGTGGAGCCAAGATACCTCATGATTTTGACATGTCTCAAATAATGGAACATAGGCCTTTGCAACAACCTCACTCCAATATGGATCAAAGGAGACCTAATAGTGGAGGAAATAGAGGACCACATATGGTACCTGAATCACCATCAGCTTTGCTTCAAAAACCAGAGGTCCCACATACACATGGTCAAACATATGATACTTACCTTCGTAGACCATTATGGAAGTCTTATGCAGACAAATATGCTCAATCACATACTAATGCTAAGGAAAAACCATGAAAACAATTGGATGTTCAAAGGCATGCTCAAAATTTGGACACAAGGAAACCTCATGTCAAATTTGGGGGCAACACAATGGAACATGACATGCCTGTAGAATATGGTATACATGCACAAAATAGATATGGTGTTCCTCAACATGAATCTATCCTAAGTGGTCCATATACGCAGCATCATTACATACCTCCTCCATATGAACATATGTATGATCAATATCATCCATATATGCAACATGCTCCTCCTCCAATTGGTGCCTCAAGCATGGGGTATGGTCCAAGAAGTCGATCTCCACCTAAGAGCAATTTGGAGCAACAAATCAGGGACTTATAAAAGAAAATGGAGGACATAAATACACCAAAGCCAACATACACAATGAGAGACATATGTCCTTATCCATTCGACAGGAGCATTCCAATGCCTCCTTTTCCTACACACTTTGTGACGCCTAAATTTGATAAGTATAGAGGAAAAGGGGATCCTAAGGCACACATAAGACAATTTTTCACAGCTTGCATTGAGGTAGCAGTAGAAGAGACATATTTGATGAGATTATTCCCACAAAGCTTAGGTGATCAAGCTATGGAATGGTTCTCCCAACTTCCACCTGGAATTAAGTCATGGGGTGACTTAGCAGAGGCATTTATTCAACATTTCTCCTACAACATAGAGACAGACATATCAGTCACTACTTTGTGCAACACCAAGCAAAAAGAGGGAGAGTCTTTTGCATCATTTTTACAAAGATGGAGAAATATAGCCAACAGATGCTCTTGTGAAATCCCACAAAAACAAATGGTAGAAATGTTCACCCAGAATGTTAACAAAGACATTGGCTATGATCTAAGAAAAGCTTGTTTGTCCACCTTCAAGGACGTCATTGAAAAGGGCTTAGCGACAAAAAAGGTCCTAATTGAACAAGGAGTCATTAAGATATTCAAGGAAAACAAAGATGACTTTAAAGGAAAAGACAAGCCAAGATTTTGGAATAAAAATAAGAACACAGTCAATGATGGTGTTGTTGATGCCAACACAGTGCGACCCAAATTCATTTTTTCTGGATCAAGTTCTACAAACAATCAAGTGAATACTCAAACAACTTCCAGATCATGAAGGAAGTACACCCCATTGGGAGAACCACTTGAGTCAGTCTTCAAAAAGCTAGTGGCAAACAAGGTAATCACAGTTCCATATTTTCCTCCATATGAACCAAAGGTTAAACCAAATTGGTGGAATGATGATGAGTATTGTGAATTTCATAAGAGCAAGGGTCATAAGACAGGAAATTGTCATCGACTGAAGAACATCATACAAGATCTCATTGATAGAGGTGACATTGAGATTGAGGGACATTCATCCAATCAAGAACATGAGATGTTTAAGGAACCATTCCCAAAACATGACAAGGGAAAAGCTAAAGCCACAGATGACCAAACCAACTATACCAGAGCATCCTATAACTATGATTCAACTATCAATCACATATCGATGGACAATTATGTCTCTACCATTATCATCAAGGACAAAGCATCTAAGAATTCTACTCAAAGACCCAAGATTGTCCTAAAAGGTGTTGGATCTTCTTCGGAACCTACCTCTGAATGTCATGTTACAACTCGCCGAAGTAAATTCACTTTGCAAGGTGCTCCAACTGAAAACACCGCTTCTTCATCAACCAAACCTAAGTATGACCTTGTAGAATAGTTAGGGAAGACACCCGCACTCATCTCTATCCTTGAGCTCTTACGTATATCCCCCGCACATAAATCTATTCTTGACAAAATCTTGAGAGATACTGTTGTTCCTACTGATCTGAACGTGGATTAGTTTCAAGCCATGGTGGGATACCTTTCCATTCCACACTCCCTTACTTTCACAGAAGCCGATGACGCATCCGTAAGTCAGCCACATAATGCACCATTACACATTGAAGCCTTCATACACAAACATAGAATCAAACGAATCCTAATAGATGGAGGAGCAGGTCTGAACATTTGTACATTGAGCACTATTAAACAATTGGGATATTCTGATAAAGCTGTGAATTCTATAAACAAAATTACCATCAAGGCATATGATGATGAAGAGCGTTCATCCAAAGGCACGGTCACCTTACCTCTCAGAGTTGGGCCCATTACAAAGGATGTGGTTTTTCAGGTCCTTGATCTAGATCTCGCATACAACATACTCTTGGGATGTCCTTGGATTCATGAGATGAGTGCAATACCATCTACATATCATCGATGTATCAAGTTTCCACACAATGGAGTTGAAATAACAATTAATGCTGACCCAAATCCATTCATATATTGCAACAATCTGCGACCTAGATCAGAAATAACAATTCCAGCTAATCGAGAAGTTGTTCCATCTTCAGCATATGTGGATCTGGAATAATTAAAAGCTTCAACATCAAAGCAAACAAAACTAAAAGAAAATTTCAAGTTTAAAGACATGGAATGTGGTGAGTATATCTTTCATGTTGAGCAACTCCCACTATCTCCTAACACATTCAGTCAACATGAACAATCTACAAACAATTTGCAATATCAAGGAATTGGGTGTGAACCACCTAGTGTTGTGGCTACTAAGTCTGAATGCAAATCTCCTCTAGTGGTGCAAGCAACTCTTGATATCAATAGTCCTAAGAGTGGTTCCAGCGAAAAATCTATTGAGCATATTGCCAACCCTCTTGAGAACTCACATAGCCTTACCATTTCATCTACTCATTCCATTTCCACTCCACTTCCAGACTTGGATCAACAAGAATCACAAAAGCCCTTACTTATTGGGGATCAAAAATCAAGCTATGAACAGAAAAAACTAAAAGTCAAAATTAAAGAAAAGTCCTTTAGTCCAAATCAAAATCAAAAGCTACTGGACTCTGCAAAAATCAAAGTCAAGGATAAAACTTCTATAAAAGAAAAAGAACAAGAGTTGATCTCCCCTAATATCAAAATAACTAGGGGCAAAAGTTCTAAAATTTCAAGTCAAAATGCATACTTGTTGATCCTAAGTCTCCATCATGCTATCCTACTTTCACTTCTTTTCACAATCATAAGCCTTCATCAATCATCCACTTGTTCCACATATCCTTTCCCTTCTGGCGATACATCATGGAAATTTAATGGAGCTTCCTCGAAGGAATTTGTTATTAGGGATGCCCAAGCTTCTTTAGGTGACACGCATACGAGCTTGTGCAGTCCACACACTAGTAATTCTATCTCAGTTCCTTTATCAAGGAAGACAGTCACTCGAGCTACACATCATTTAGTCAAGGAACGTTGTAGTTATAATCATAAGGTTAAGCCTCGCACATTTGAGGTAGGTGACTTGGTTCTCAGAGAAAATCCTAAATATCAACAAGACAGAGAGAAGAAGGGCAAGTTCAAACCAAATTGGCTTGGTCCTTACATTATTACAGCAGCATATGGATCTGGTGCATATCAGCTCTCAACTACAGAAGGTGAACCTTTGGAGGATCCTATCAATAGCATGCACCTTCGCAGGTTCTACACATAGCTCTTCGGAGTATCCTAATTCAAAAAATACAAAAAAATATCAAAAATACAAAAATACAAAAAAAAATCATTACTTGGTGAAAAACTGGAAAACAGGTGCCTTTTGACACAAAAAAACATTGAAAAATCAAAAAAAGTAAAGAGAAATAATTTCGTCCAATGGTGAAAACCACTTCGGTGGTGCCCTAGGGAAGTACCATGGTGAAAACTGGGTCACCAGCGCCATGCATAGAGACATTGCTCCTCCCTCCTTCAGGATTCACTTTCATCCTTTCACTTTGCACACACTCACGACCAATTCATTCATAATAAACTTACCCATTCCCATCATGGCTTGTTATTGATCTCCCTAAGATTGGTTAGCCATTCATAATAAACCTCCCTTTTCATCCCTTTCCATCCATAATAAATCAGACCCTATATGTGGCTAAGGCAAATCCTACGTCTAGTGATGGGTGTGGAACTGAGAACATCACATGTTTCGAGGAGTACAGTTTCTTCCAGCTTCCTTCAATCTATCCATGCACAATTCGCAATAAAGCAACATTTACATCGCCAATCCGCAATAAAGTTTTGTCTTCTCCACAATAAAGTATCAGTTTCATGGATTCAGTCAGTTTCAGATGAGACACAGCAGCAACAATGGGCTCCAACAAATCAAATCTTTCGACAGACTCAGACAACATATGGTTCCATGCTATCTATCCTTTTTGTGAAAGTAAACATTGTGACCACAATCAAATACAACTTTATACAAGTGACAAGAGACACTAAACTTGAGGACCATAGTGGATGTTGGTGTTGAGTCTTGGTTTTCTTTTGATTTTATCTTTTTGGTGACATGTCTTTTAGCTTTTCTGGGATGTCTTTGACTAGAGATTCTATATCTAGGATGTCTTTGACTAGAAAGGCAAGGATGTGGTATCGTCACCTATTTGTATTTGTTGTCTGTGGATTGTCTCTTAGTAATGCTATGACTTGTCCAAGGATATGAGGACACTGTGAGTCTAGTGTGAACTAGGGCATTCCTTGTTTGTGACTGTCTTATCTCCATGCAAACAGGTACAATGACTTTCTGGGTCGAACATATGCCTCGATTGTCATAACCTACTTGCCATAATAAAGCTCAATGATGATAACGCACAAGAAGCTCTTTCACTTTCATATTTTCTGTCTTTCATCCCCCTTTCTTGATTAACTTTCATCGTCCTTCTCGAGTCCGCGTAGCCTGCTATCACATGACTGAGTATAATGACACACCAAAAATATTTGCATGTCATATAGTTACACCTGCATTACCACATATAAGCATTTCATACATACAGGTAGATATTACAAGGGCATCAGATCCTGCACACAACAACTGTTAGCACAAATTACATTTTACATTTGCATTATCATATTCATTTGCATTACATACATTCACATTTGCATCATGCATACACATATAAACGCATAAAAGAACAAAAATATTGCATTGCATCATATACATATTTGCATCCATAGCATAAAACAAACATCACATAAGAACATCTCATCACATAGGTACACATGCATATAGCTGCCGCAAAAATGAATCATCTTGTATATATAAATAAAGTGTCATGATACAATGATGTCAAAATCATATGGCTACAAAAGCACCCGCAGGTGTCTACAATACAAAAATGGTACAAAACTAATACAAAGGGAGCCCTCTATGGCTATGATGAACTCCCTCCCTTGGAGCCGCCTAGCCTCGGTGGAATCTGAGCCCCTAAAGGACCCGCCCCAGGATCATCCTGCCTATCCCCTCTATCTGGTGGTGGTGGAGGGCCCATAACCCCACCACTCGATGCCTGTCTCCTCCGGCTCCCTCCCGTAGTCGTCACTGTACACGATGGTCTATGGAAGCTCCTTGCCCACTGATCTGTTGGCACTGCACCATAGTAGAGGTCCCTCCAGTAGGCTATCTCCTCTCCTGCCCGCAAGACATAAGCATATCCTACCCCTGTATCCTCAGCAGCCTGTCTCCCAGCCCTCAGTGCTGTCTCAGCCTCTGTATAGCACTGGATAGCCTGATCTCACTCCTGCTTAGTATCTCTAAGCCTCATCCTGAGCCGATCCCTCTCCCTCTCCAGCTCCTAGATCTCATCTACCTGGCTCTGGCAGATCTCCCTCAGATCTAGTAGCTTAGCCTCCACTGGGTCAACCCCCTCTGCCTCTGCCGGTGGCTCCCCCTCTGCGGGTGCCTGCCACTGTACCTGTACCTGTACTGGTGCCTGTACTGGTACCTATCTCTATCTCTATCCCTATCCCTATATCTATACCTTCCTGGGACCCTGTGCTGCTGGCACCTGTAAAGGCAATCCACCGCGACCCCTCACCACCCAAGCCTGCCTCTCCTCTCCACCCTCCCTCCGAGGTGCAACCTGCCTCTCTCCAACTACTCCCCTCCTCCTTCGTTGGCCTCTGCCCCCATCACCTCCACCCTCCTCATCATCTCCCCCCCCATCTCAATCTAATGTGATGAGGAGGGATGACAGAAGGTTAGTCTTCTTTGAGGTTGGTGGGCTTTTGTTCTCAATGTTCTTCCCAAATCAATCCCTAGGCACAAATGGGATTCTTCTAAACCTTTCTCCTATCTCCTCCTCTCTATTCAACACTACTTGCACCCTATTGTATTGGAAATAACTCCTCCTTACCTTCCATGCTAAGGCATTCAAGTCTAAAATGAGGTCTTCTTGAGTGTCACCAAAAATGAACAAGTTTGGTTGTCCAACTAGCTGAATCTCCTCTCTTCCCCGAATGGGCAACTGTTGGAGAACCATGGTTTACCTAATCTTATTTTCTCCTTTAAGGATTTCAATCATATTAATCTATTGATTGAACATCTGGATAGGTCTACAAGGTATGATGACTGTCCTTCACTTCTCAAGAATGGAAATTTCTCAATTTGAGACAAGGAACGTAGGGTTACTCAAAGCAACTTTCTAGGTGCAAAAGGTCAATTTGATCAAATGGCTCAATACAATGCTTTGGATATTGTAGTAGGGTGTCTTAGGTCTCTACTCATCAATTTTGATGATTTGAAACAACCAATTTCTTCCCCTTCCTTACCGATTTCATGAATTGGTCAAATTTGCTCCAAAAAGGCTACTAGAATTAGCCCTAGTTTTTAGTGAAATTTGTTCACCCTGCTCAAACTGGTAAACTTCATGACAAACCCTTGGAGATGTGGTCATTTGATGTTGAAAGCTCAAGGATTTTTTCTATGGCAAGTACTGTACGGACTGTTTTAGTGCTATCCCACAAAATAGGCACTTTTCAAGGGTTTTTAAGAGTTTTGGTGAGGGTTTGCGAATTAAAGGTTACCTCCATGATGCTAGACCCAAATTAAAGGTTTCAAAACTTGCTATGATATATACCAAACACTCCCAATGATTCAAATCTTATCTTAGAACACTGACATTATGACAAATAAATGCCATACTGCTGCCCTTACACAGAAAAAACAGTCTAGAGGCCTGGGACAGCAATGTTTTTAAGGTTTTGCATTCATTTTGAACATTTGTAAACCATATACAATGAAAGTATATCATATATGGATGCAACAAAGACTTAAAATGAGTGTGAACACCCTGCAAAGCAAATAAGAAGGGATCTTTATAACTGTTGTTCATAAACTGCCATCATTGCACTTTGACAGTATTAACACTGTTACACTTGTTTTCTTTATTTTAATTCACTTCTTCACTCTGTCCCTGGCCTGCAAAAAGGTGTTAATGGCAAGGTAAAACAATATATATATCCTCTTCAAGGATCTTGTAAATTTGAACACTTAAGAAGATGCCTCAAAACATGACAGCATTATGAGACTGTGACAAAGAAATACACCTTTCTAGGATCCTTATTTAGGTCCTTTACAATCAAATGGTGTACCCTGTCTTTTTAACCTTGAAAACACTTACAAATACATTCCCATGATGCATAAAGAGAAATCCATTATTCCATGCTATCCATTTGGGAGGTTGGCAATGAGGTTTTATCCATGAAATAGTGACACACTGTTTTTACAATCTGATTACACCTTTGCTTCTTGTAACCAACCAAGTCATGAGAGAGACAAGGATGGTGGAATACAATGAAGACTCTTGCCAACTTAATTCTTCATCAAACTATCAAAGTACAGTGCTATGAACAGCAAAGTACCATTCAAACAACTTTAAGGATACCCAAGCCAAGTTGCTCACTCCACATACTTGCCATGGATTTACAAACACTTGTACATTGCTAGAAATGGAAAATGGATGTATGGTATAGTATGTACAGATCCAAAAAATTCCCTCAAAGCCATGGATGAAGAGACCTTGAAGAAATTAGTTGGACCATGAATAATCTTCCATTGGAACCACAAAACAATGCCTTTTTCAAGAGCACTTCAAACAAAACTTGTTCCAAACCCCAAGAAAAGATCAGAGATCACTACTAAAACATCAAGAGAGATCACAGCAATGAAAAACAGGAGTAGTACGGACTCATGGAGCCATGGTACGGACTGTACTCTCAAAAGTGCAGAAAATTAGTTAAAAACTCACAAAAATGAGAGCAAAATAAGTATTTCTCTTAATTTTCCAAAACGAACAACCCATACAATGATTGGAACATGGTTTATATACATGTGCCAAATTGTTGAAGCCCTTGTACGGACAGGTACAGGTTGGAACTAACCAAAACCACCAAAAACCACTTTTTTGACAACTTTTGACAACTTTTGTTGCTCAAAAATTGCATTTTGACTTCTGGTGACTTGGCACTCAAACCAATGACTCAAAATCATCTAGAAACACTAAATAAACATGCTCCAATGCCTTTCAAGGCTTTCCAACATCAAAAATTCAAAAATGCTCATTTGGACCCAAAATTGACAATTTTTAGCCTGCCGAGCAAAAAAACAAAAATCTTGGAAACTCTTAAACACAAATGAGTTCCAAGCCTTATTACACCACAAAACAAACCTATTAAACCTACTAGAAGCATAAAATAAACACACATGCTTAATTTGTAATAAAATGTTATACCTGCTAGGATTTGAGCATTCAAGTGCTCAGGTGCTCCTGCACCATACTCCCCTAAGGACAAAGAAGTCATGTGACTCCTTTGGGCAGTAAAGAAAGAGGAATTCCAGCTTTGAGAAAGTCACTTTCAGGTATCCATGTGGCTTTAGAAGCTAGTTTATCCTTCCACTTGATGAGATGCTCCAAGTAGGTATGGTGTCTTGTCTTTTTGATGATTCTTGAATCTAGTACCTGCTGAGGAATGGGAGTAGAAGAAGAGGGGAGAGAAAGATCAGAAAGGGAATGAGAAAGATCTTAAACTCTTTGTGAATCTGTTGGTAGCTCCCCTTTGAATGGCACCAAATCTGCAACATTGAAAATAGGAGACATAGAAACTTCATTAGGCAAATCAACTTTGTAAGCATTATGGCCATATTTAGCCAAGATTTTGCATGGTCCTACTCTTCTCATTTGCAACTTAGTAGGCACTCCTTTCTATAACCATGACTTGTTGAGATGGACCATCACATAATCACCCACTGAAAATTGAACATCTCTTTTTGAAGCATCAACTCTCCTTAACTTTTTGAGTAGTTTCCTGTAAAGACTTCTGTACCTGCTCATGAATTTCTTTCATAGATTGTGCCATATCTTCTGCTGTACCACTCACTTGCTGCAAATTAGTTACATCATTTAACTCAAAAACACCTCTAGGATGCATTCCATAAATAATCTGAAATGGGCTCTTACCAGTGGATCTGTTTACACTGTCATTGTATGCAAACTCTGCCTGATGGATGAGTTGATCCCAACTTTGCCCATATTCTTTGGTAAGACATCTGAGTAGATTACCCAATGTTCTGTTCACCACTTCTGTTTGGCCATTTGTCTGTGGATGGTAAGCTGAGCCAAAAGACAAGTTAGTACCCAATTTCTTCCATAAAGTTTTCCAAAAATGACCCAAAAACTTAGCATCTCTATCAGATACAATGCTGGATGGCAAACCATGAATTCTTACAACTTCCTTAAAGAAAAGAAAAGCAATGTGACTAGCATCATTAGTAGTTTTGCAAGGTATGAAATGTGCCATTTTACTGAATCTGTCAACAACCACAAAAATACCTACCACAAAATCCATACTGATGCAATCCCAAGGCCTAGAAGGTATGGGAAGAGGCTGATACAAACTAGCATTAGTGCTAGTACCCTTGGCTTTCTGACATACCATGCATTGCTCAGCATATTTCCTAACATCTGCCTGCATCTTAGGCCAAAAATAGTGCCTCTGAACCAATTCCAAAGTCTTATTAAGACCAAAGTGACCACTCAAGCAACCATTGTGCTTTTCCTATATCAGATTCTCCCTCATTGAACCTTTTGGCACACACAGCTGTCCACTCCTAAATAACAATCTATTCTGCAAAGAATAGTCAACATATTCACTATGAAAAGTATTCTGAAAATCTTGACAAACTTTGTAAATATCAGCAAAATCAGAATCATGTGGATATAAATCCTTAAAACATTCTATACCAATACTTCTAATCTGAATTTCTTGAATAGTAAGTAACCTTCTACTCAATGCATCAGCTACTTTATTGCACTATCCTTTCTTATGCTTCAAAGTAAAGGTATATGCTTGCAAAGACTCTACCCATTTAACATGTCTGTGACTAAGCTTATCCTGTGAATTGAGAAAACTAAGTGCCTGGTTGTCAGTGTAAACCACAAATTCTTTAGGAAGAAGGTAATGCCTCCATTTCCTAAGTTCCTGAACCAAAGCATACATTTCAAGATCATATGAAGAATATTTCTTCTTAGCATCATTAAGCTTTTCACTGAAAAATGCAACAGGTCTATTATCCTGACTCAAAACAACACCAATAGCAATATTACTTGCATCACACTCTAAGGTAAACAATTTATCAAAACTAGGTAGAATCAACACTGGTTGGGTAGCAACTCTGACTTTCAACAATTCAAATCCCCTGTTGGCTGCTTCTGTCCACTGAAATTTCACTTTCACACCACCCTTAATGGTTTCCAACATAGGTGCACATATTTCACTGAAACCTCTAATGAACTTCCTATAAAATTGAGCAAGTCCATGAAAACTCTTGACATCACTAGCATTCTTAAGGGTTGGCCAATTAACTATGGCTTCTACCTTATCTAGATCCATCTTCAAATCACCCCCTGAAACAACAAAACCCAAATAGACCAGCTCTTGCTTAAGGAAATCACATTTTTCTAGGTTGATAGTAAGTTGTTCATCATTCAATCTTTGTAAGACAATCTGCAAATGTTGGAGGTGTTCTTCCTTGGTTTGACTGAAAATTAAGATGTCATCAAGGTACACAACTACAAACATGCCTATGAAGTCATGTAACACCTCATTCATCAATCTCATAAATGTACTGGGTGCATTTGTTAACCCAAATGGCATGACTAGCCATTCATACAACCCCTCATTTGTCTTGAAAGCTGTTTTCCATTCATCTCCCTCTTTGATGCGGATTTGATGATAACCACTTTTTAGGTCTATCTTACTAAAATATTTTGCTCCCCCTAAACAATCCATAAGATCTTCTATCCTAGGAATGGGGAATCTATACCTGATTGTGATCCTGTTTATTGCTCTTGATTCTGTACAAAGTCTCCAAGCCCCACCTTTCTTAGGTGCTAACACTGTGGGTACTGCACATGGACTAATACTTTTTCTAATCATTCCTTGGTCTAATAGCTCTTGGATTTGTCTTGCCACTTCCTGATTTTGTTCAGGTGTCATTTTGTAAGCAGCTTTGTTTGGTAAGGATGCATTTGGGATGAAATCTATCTGGTGGCTAATGGCTCTCTGAGGAGGTAGAGAGGTTGGTTGACCATCATTAACAATTGACTTAAATTGATCTAGAAGTTGCTGCACCTCATTTGGGATTTCTATCTTCTTTTCTTTCTTTTCATCAACTGGTTTAGTTACTAATGCAAAACCTATGCCATCACCTTCTTTTAGGGTATGAATGAACTCCTTTTCACCAACTAACAAAATGTTGGGAACTTTTGGTTTGCTTCCCTCACTCTCTTCATTAAGGGACTGAATTTTATAGTTGATACCATTCTTGAGAAATGAGTATGAGTTCCTTTCACCATCATATTGTGCTTTCCTGTCAAATTGCCAAGGTCTTCCTAAAAGAAAATGACAAGCATCCATAGGTAGTATATTGCACAAAATCTTATCTTGGTACTCACCTATGTTAAACTCTACCCATGTTTGTTCACTCACTAATACATGCTACCCTTTTTCCAACCATGTGACCTTGTAGGGCTCATTGTGTTGTATTCTAGGTAGATGAAGTTTTGTAGTAGCTTCTTCTGATATGATGTTATCAGTTGATCCTGAGTCAATGATAACTTTGCACACCTTTCCTTGGATCTTACATTTGATCCTGAAAAGAGATTTCCTTTGAGACATATCTTTCTGAGATGGCTCTTTCATGAGGATCCTCCTGATCATGAGGTTTTCTGCTTCTTCTGATGGTAGACACCTTTGACTTG
This sequence comes from Cryptomeria japonica, assembly GCF_030272615.1. Lineage (NCBI taxonomy): Eukaryota > Viridiplantae > Streptophyta > Pinopsida > Cupressales > Cupressaceae > Cryptomeria > Cryptomeria japonica. Next base: position 265,803,273 of record NC_081415.1, read on the forward strand.
GTGTGGTTTCTTCTTGCACAAAATGGACTCTCTTATCACCTCCTTGAGATGAGCTTGGCTTTTCTGGGCATCTATATGTTGGATGGCCTAGTTTCTGACAGTTGTAACACTTCATGGTGGAGAAGTATGAACCTCTTCCAGGTCCATTAGATCTACCCCTTCCCGGGTTGCCTGATCCCCTACCCCTATAGTTAGGTCTACTCTGAGAATCCCCACTTTGCTCAATAAGCTTAGACTCTCCCTGGGACCTATGATCTGGGTATCTTCCCCCAAAACTGCCTCTATGACTGCCTCTGTTTCCTCTGCCTCTGCCTCTACCATTATGTTCTTGTTTCTTCTTATTTCTCTCTTCTACCTTCAATGCTAATTGATAACACTTTTGTAATGTGTTGGGACACCATAGGCTTAACTCTTCCTGAATATTCCATCTTAACCCATTGAGATACCTAGCTACTCTGACATTTTCATCTTCTTGTACCTTAGATCTAAGGCTTAGTTTTTGGAATTCTTCAGTGTAACTACTGACATCTAGGTCTTTCTGTCTCAAGTTTTGTCTCTTCCTATGCAACTAGATTTCATAATCTTCAGGCATGTAGGTGTCTTTGATTTTAGTTACCATTGTCTTCCAAGTGGTTATGGGTTTCTTTCCCTCTTTCACCCTTTCCTCTTGGATGAATTTCCACCAAGTTAAGGCTGCCCCTCTCATTCTGGATTTGGCTACCTTCACTTTCTGTGCTTCAATAATACCATCACACTCAAAGTGATTCTCTAGACCCTCTATCCACTCCATTAGTGCTTCTGGTTCCATCTTGCCACTAAAAAGGGACACTCCATCTAGGGCCTTTCCAGTCAAAGCTTTCAAAGCTTGTAAAAAGGTTTCTTGTTCTCTATCCAAGATTGGATCTGGTTCTGGGATTTCTTCCTCTAAGGTTTCATTCTTATCTTCAGCACTTTCTACTCTCTCACTGACTTCTTCGGTCTTGACTTCTACTTGGTTCAACTTTCTTTCAAGTTGTTGTAATCTTTCCCTAAGGAGTCTATTTTCTTCACCCTGATCCTCCATCCTCTTTGCTAACTCTGCATTGGTCGCCATGTTGTCGGTGTTGTCTCCCACTGACTCACCACCTGACATATGCTAATCTCTCAACCCAAATCTGAATTGGCTCTGATACCACTATGATGAGGAGGGATGACAGAAGGTTAGTCTTCTTTGAGGTTGGTGGGCTTTTGTTCTCAATGTTCTTCCCAAATCAATCCCTAGGCACAAATGGGATTCTTCTAAACCTTTCTCCTATCTCCTCCTCTCTATTCAACACTACTTGCACCCTATTGTATTGGACATCACTCCTCCTTACCTTCCATGCTAAGGCATTCAAGTCTAAAATGAGGTCCTCTTGAGTGTCACCAAAAATGAACAAGTTTGGTTGTCCAACTGGCTGAATCTCCTCTCTCCCCGGAATGGGCAACTGTTGGAGAACCATGGTTTACCTAATCTTATTTGCTCCTTTAAGGATTTCAATCATATTAATCTATTGATTGAACATCTGGACAGGTCTACAAGGTATGATGACTGTCCTTCACTTCTCAAGAATGGAAATTTCTCAATTTGAGACAAGGAACGTAGGGTTACTCAAAGCAACTTTCTAGGTGCAAAAGGTCAATTTGATCAAATGGCTCAATAAAATGCTTTGGATATTGTAGTAGGGTGTCTTAGGTCTCTACTCATCAATTTTGATGATTTGAAACAACCAATTTCTTCCCCTTCCTTACCGATTTCATGAATTGGTCAAATTTGCTCCAAAAAGGCTACTAGAATTAGCCCTAGTTTTTAGTGAAATTTGTTCACCCTGCTCAAACTGGTAAACTTCATGACAAACCCTTGGAGATGTGGTAATTTGATGTTGAAACTCAAGGATTTTTGCTATGGCAAGTACTGTACAGACTGTTTTAGTGCTGTCCCACAAAATAGGCACTTTTCAAGGGTTTTTAAGAGTTTTGGTGAGGGTTTGCGAATTAAAGGTTACCTCCATGATGCTAGACCCAAATTAAAGGTTTCAAAACTTGCTATGATATATACCAAACACTCCCAATGATTCAAATCTTATCTTAGAACACTGACATTATGACAAATAAATGCCATACTACTGCCCTTACACAGAAAAAACAGTCTAGAGGCCTGGGACAACAATGTTTTTAAGGTTTTGCATTCATTTTGAACATTTGTAAACCATATACAATGAAAGTATATCATATATGGATGCAACAAAGACTTAAAATGAGTGTGAACACCCTGCAAAGCAAATAAGAAGGGATCTTTATAACTGTTGTTCATAAACTGCCATCACTGCACTTTGACAGTATTAACACTGTTACACTTGTTTTCTTTATTTTAATTCACTTCTTCACTCTGTCCCTGGCCTGCAAAAAGGTGTTAATGGCAAGGTAAAACAATATATATATCCTCTTCAAGGATCTTGTAAATTTGAACACTTAAGAAGATGCCTCAAAACATGACAGCATTATGAGACTGTGACAAAGAAATACACCTTTCTAGGATCCTTATTTAGGTCCTTTACAATCAAATGGTGTACCCTATCTTCTTAACCTTGAAAACACTTACAAAATCATTCCCATGATGCATAAAGAGAAATCCATCATTCCATGCTATCCATTTGGGAGGTTGGCAATGAGGTTTTATCCATGAAACAGTGACACACTGTTTTTACAATCTGATTACACCTTTGCTTCTTGTAACCAACCAAGTCATGAGAGAGACGAGGATGGTGGAATACAATGAAGATTCTTGCCAACTTAATTCTTCATCAAACTATCAAAGTATAGTGCTATGAACAGCAAAGTACCATTCAAACAACTTTAAGGATACCCAAGCCAAGTTGCTCACTCCACATACTTGCCATGGGTTTACAAACACTTGTACATTGCTAGAAATGGAAAATGGATGTATGGTACAGTATGTACAGATCCAAAAAATTCCCTCAAAGCCATGGATGAAGAGACCTTGAAGAAATTAGTTGGACCATGAATAATCTTCCATTGGAACCACAAAACAATGCCTTTTTCAAGAGCACTTCAAGTGAAACTTGTTCCAAACCCCAACAAAAGATCAGAGATCACTACTAAAACATCAAGAGAGATCACAACAATGAAAAACAGGAGTAGTACGGACTCATGGAGCCATGGTACGGACTGTACTCTCAAAAGTGCAGAAAATTAGTTAAAAACTCACAAAAATGAGAGCAAAATAAGTATTTCTCTTAATTTTCCAAAATGAACAACCCATACAATGATTGGAACATGGTTTATATACATGTGCCAACTTGTTGAAGCCCTTGTACGGACAGGTACAGGTTGGAACTAACCAAAACCACCAAAAACCACTTTTTTGACAACTTTTGACAACTTTTGTTGCTCAAAAATTGCATTTTGACTTCCGGTGACTTGGCACTCAAACCAATGACTCAAAATCATCTAGAAACACTAAATAAATATGCTCCAATGCCTTTCAAGGCTTTCCAACATCAAAAATTCAAAAATGCTCATTTGGACCCAAAATTGACAATTTTTAGCCTGCCGAGCAAAAAAATCAAAAATCTTGGAAACTCTTAAACACAAATGAGTTCCAAGCCTTATTACACCACAAAACAAACCTATTAAACCTACTAGAAGCATAAAATAAACACGCATGCTTAATTTGTAATAAAATGTTATACCTGCTAGGATTTGAGCATTCAGGTGGTTAGGTGCTCCTGCACCACAATGCCTCTCCTGGATCTGTCAATCGTGGGAACGGATGCTCTGCCCAATAAGCTGTATACTCAGCATCCATGCTAGTGTCCTCGATCTCAGGCCACATGTCCCAGGGTAGGGGCATCATCTCCACCAGCTGTGTCACTGCCTGATCATACGACAGCAACGGCCCAAACTATGTCTGATCTCTAACTGTGCGGGCATACATGCCTGAGCCCTAGGGCATCCTTTGAATCCGGCCAAACTGTTAGCCAACCCTGTCCACCAGCTATCTCTCTAACACATAGGGCATCCACCCAATCAGGTACCTACTCCGGAAGGTGTAGGGCAGCTCCACTGTGTCATCCTCCCACTCCTCATAGCCCAGATATGGTCTCCATATGACCACATCAATGTCATCCAACACTCGCCGCCAATGCTCTAACCTGCCAATCCGCTGCTGTGATGTGATCATATCATACAAATGTACAAAGCTGCGTCCATGACCTCTACCCCTGAAGTGTATCGGTCAGGTAACCGGTAGATGCTCATAGGCCCATACCTGCAGCAGTGTCACTCCACAGCCCAATCCCACTGATCCATGATAAACAAACTGATGAAGCTCATAATACAAATGGGCCAGCACACATGGTCCCCAGGCGTATCTGGTGTGCTGCATCACCAGTGTCTCCAGTGCTCCTCCCCAACCCACAGCCAAACCCCATGTCGCCCTATCCAAACATAGGAACCCACTAATAGCTCCTCCTATCACTGCCGGCAGCGCTAGTCCTGTGGCTATCATGGTGTCCCATGCCACATGTCCTGCCCTCATCGCCAGTCCAGGGTCCTGGAACACCTGTCTCAATGCTTCTCTATCTCCATCTCGATTGTATGGGATCAGCTCCCCATCGATCGGTACCTGCAATATCCTGTACACATCCTCTAGGGTGACTATCATCTCACCCATCGGCATATGAAACGTGCACATCTTAGAGTGCCATCTCTCAGCCAGCGTAGTCAGCAAACCCATGTTTGCTTGAAACTCAAGCACATACAGCACATGTCTCAAACCCATCTCCTCGATGGCAGCTCTATCCTCAAACGATAACTCATCTCGCAACCTCTGTGTCGACGGGAATCTCTCCCGTGACTCAGCATCGGCAAATACTCCTGCAGTCAAGCAAATCAATCATGTCAGTCATAGTGGCACTCCCTATTCATCACAAAATGTTACTCACACTTGCACTCCCTGTTCATCACAAAGTGCTGCTCATATTTCAGTACTCCTTGTTCATCACAAAGTGCCTTGATCTATCCTAGTCTTCCTAGAGGACCTGCTTGAGTGTATCCTCTTAGCATCTTATCCAATCAACAGTGTATGTTCATCACAGAACTACCGATTTGACCTAGAAGATGCAAATTCATACTTTTCAAATGCAAACACACTTACATGACATAAACACGCTCAAAGACTGCACAGACGTGCCTGCTTGACACAGACGTGCCTATGCTCATCACAGATGCGCCTGGGAGACACAAACGTGTCTTCTTGGCACAAACGCACCTGTCCATCATAGATGCGGCCGCAATTGACGCAGACGTGGGTCTAGACATAGACGCGCCTGGCACAAACACAGACGTGCCTAGCGAATGTAGACGCGCCTGTCACCAACGCAGACGCGCCTGGATGTTTTTGGACACTTTTTGGACCCTATTCTAAACGCATTTATTGCTCTATCTAGCATGCATTAATGACAAAAATTAAATGCGTCAAAGTACGAGGAGGTTTGGTGGTACTTACCGGCTCTCCTGCCTCTGCTGGCCTCTGGAATCGGCGAACGCGGTCGAATCTGTGAGTCAAAGCCATCGCTGCTGACTATTGCTGCTCAATCTTCACTCTGCAATATGCTCTCGTGGACGTGTAGATGACAATGAGGATGTATTTTCCCCCGTGGTCTATCTTATAGCCTACCCTAGCCCTCCCCTTCATTTCCCGAGTCAGTCTTCATTATCCCATGACTTTGTCACTTTATCCGGTCAGTCCATTCTCACCTTTCTTTCTTATCGAGAGATTGTCTGCAATCTTTTTCAGACATTTTCATCCAATCTCTCAAGGGGGCATATCATTCCCATCTTGGGGCAACTTTGTATCAGTTCATCTTATCTTCTTTGAAACAACGCGACAAGCCGCATTGTCTCAAAGAGGGGCAAAATGTAGACACCCAAAATTGTCATGTCTAATTAAATAAATATTTTATTTATTTAATTATCTAAGCTTAATTCTTCTATTAATTAAATAAATCTTTATTTATTTAATTAATTCATTTATCCTCTTCTAGCCTTATTTCTCATTTAAATAAATACATTTATTTATTTAGATTATCCTTTTCCTAAATTAAATAAATATTTTATTTATTTAATTATCCCACTTCTTCTATTAATTAAATAAATCTTTATTTATTTAATTAATTCATTAACCTTTTCTACCCATGACACATGTCATTCATCTCTTAATTCATACACTACCTACCCCTTTCATTATTTTATTATTTATTTTACCTACCCTCTAATCATAGCCGACCTCCTTTTACACCTCTCAATCTTATCCCTCCATTTCATATAGTGTCTTCTATATAAGGAGATGTTTTCTTCATTATCAAACCCTAATGAGCTAATGATCTAATTACTTGATCACTTGACTACACTACGATCCCACTTGCAACCACATTCCGTTCTTTGTTGAGCTCTTGTGCACATAAAATCTGAGAGCAAATCTATCAAGCAAGATCAATGGAGATAGGAAGAATAGAGATCCAAACCCTATTGGACATGTGATGGTATAATCTTTGTGATTTCATTTGATTTGCATTGTCTTAGGTAATCTTCATATGTTATGGTGGATCTTTGTTGTTGTTAGGCTAGGGTTTTGTGGTTGAATTCATTTAGCCTTTCAATATTGTTATTATTGTATCCATTTTCACCATATGCAGTTAGCATCAAAGCTTCTAAAGAGAAATTGTCATAGTCATAACAGTAGATATCATATGATCATTGAGCAGTGATCTGAAATGCAAATTATAGCAAGGTATTGTGACTATAAGATAGAAACCATCCTAGGAGCCTCCAAAATATCAAAAGTTGAGAAAGTAGCAAGCTTACTATACAAAGACAATGATCACTATAAAGTTGTAGTCAAGTTAAAAGCATTGATTTGTGGGAACAAAGGGTTTCATATGGGGATAGAGTAGTCTCATGAAATATCATGACAGTCATAATCATAATCTAAAGAGTAGTCAAATCTTCAAGATAGATTGGTGATAGTGCAGTCATTCATTAATTGTTTTGGACATTTCAAGCTATGTTTTCCTAATAGATGGTCAAGTATAGAACAACAACACTCAGAAAATATAGTCTAGGGAGATTGCAATCTACAGTAAAGCCAGTAGGCAGTCATACCTAGTAACAAATAAAATGACAGTAATCAAGTCTATTGAGTGAAAAAAGAGCAGGGTATAAGTTTCTAAAAGGTCTTTTCAAACCTTAACAACAAATAACACGTTATTGTTGCAGCATTGTGAAAACTTGACAAGAACAACACCTTATAACCTCAAGAGGCATAGCAATCATAGGGTAACTCATGTCAAATGTGCAACTCAATACAATAAATAATCTTAGTTTGTAGCCCTATAGCATAATAATGTAGTCCTTGACCAAGTATGCATATAAGAAACATCTAAATATATTAAGGCACAAGCATCAAAGTCAGAGGTTATGACAACTAGTTAAAAACATCAAGTACAAAAAGGTTAGTTTCAGTCACTAGAACACAATTTGCAACATGCATTAGGAGTTTTCCTCCTTACAAATAGTGCAACATTAAAAAGGTATTATCAAAGCTACAACCACAATTCAAAGAGGAAGCTTACAAAGATAGGACAAAGCTAGGTACAGTCATAAGTCAAGACAAATGCATAGTTGAAACTCAGTCCAAAATAGTGAAGAAGTACAACAAATGACATGAGAAGTCTAAAGATGTATTATAGCAATCACGAGTCAAGGATTAATGAAGAGATTTTTTGCATCCATGATACAATCCTTAAAAGCATCCATGATACAATCTCAAACACACTTTTTACCATTCTCTTGGTGATTGTGCCCAATTGTGTATGTCTTGCTTATATATGAAAATGGCATTTTGCAACTTTCCACTGACGATGTATTTGAGATGTCTTTGATTTAGATATGGCATGAGCTTAGTCGTAGAGTGAGACTAGGGAGTTGGACCATCTCAATCATGGTGTGCCTGCATATGTATATAGTTTTGTGTATTCATTAAAGATTTTCATTTAATTTTAATCAACTAAAGAGAAATATTCATGACTTACAAGTAATTAAAAAACTTACAACATGAAGCATATTCATTACTTACAAGTAATAAAAAAACTTACAAGGATGAGGCATATTCATAACTTTTGTAGTCCTACCTTGGATATCAACACTAGAAGCAACTCATATTGTTCATGTACAGACAAGACAATATGGGAGTTCATTATACCCAACAACTTGTGGTGTTGTTGTTTGTGTTGGCTCTTTTGGACCCTGCAATTAAGATTTAGCTCTGTTGGACCCTGCAATTAAGATTTAATATACATTATTCAATAAGATTAACTGTGCAACATAATGAAATATTGAAAAATGTGTTATCTTGTTGAGCTTCACTTGGTTTCAAGAATAGTTTAAAATTCTCTACTTAACAGGGCCAACCACATGAAGGTGGAAGCTCATTTGGCCCCTCCGCCCCCCTAACATCACTCTAAATTCCCCGTTAACATCTTATAACATTCATTCATTCATTCTTTCTACCATTAATAAAATATAGCATTCATTCATTAATACCACATAATGTTCATTAACACATAACATTGATTAACATTAATTGACACGTAACATTCATCAATATTAATTAACACATATCATCCATAACCATTAATTAGCACCTAATTACATTCACTAACACATAAAAATCAGTCATTATCAAATAAGTTAGATTACAATCATTTCTTTCTTTGTTTTTTCTTTGAAGCTATGAAAAGACTAAATGGAACATCGGTTTCTTCATCATTTCCCCCCTTTGTAGATGTTCCACCAACTGCTCATAATCTCGATGTATGCCTAGTCCTATACTAAGGACGAGGACATTGAAGCGAAGGGGGGTCCTCTGCAATAACAAAGAAATGGGTTAAATTAAAAAAAATAAAAATTATTGTTACAAGTATTTCATTAATCTAGAGAACATAATTGATGTGCTCTTTACCTGATGGGGCCACATCATTTTGTGTAGCCTCAACCTCAACATGTTGAATGTGAGGCCTCACCTCGACTTAGTCTGACATTCAGTGGATTTTATATTTAGACTATTATGGATACTTTATTTTGATGCATTTTGAGACTTAGAACTTATATGATTTCAGGATTTGGATAACATTGCTATGGTTTGATGATCTACTTATATGCTTTATGAGATAGAACACTACATGATTGTTAGATAGGATGATATTGCAATGATAGATGTCGTTATTGAATTTGCAGGACTTTACTCTGAATATTGAACTATGATGTATGGTTAAGTTTATGTGAATTGGGATGAAATTGCTTATGAGAATTTGCTTGATAAAAGATGTATTTAATCTATGCAGATGAAAATTTTATGCAAGTGATGATGTGTATTGTTATATTATTGAATTATATTATATATGGATATTTGGAAGTACTAATGTGTTAATTGAGATGCGCAGGAAATTTACCATGTGACCATGGAAAAATTACAGAGAACCAAACCTAGACTTATGTATGTTCGTAAGCCAGGGGTTGTCTATTTGGAGAGACAACACCCCATTTGTGTTGTATTTTATTCGTAACAGTATATGCTGCATGAGTGTTAAGTGTTATTTAAATTTAATGTGTAAAAAAAAAACCACAAGAGACAATTTCATGTTTTAATTTGTAAAAGTGTTTTATTTGTGTCACTTGACACATGTGTGGATTTAAATTTAAATGTTTTCTTTGTGTCTCTTGGTGGGAAAGTGTTTAACTATAGTTTTTCTTAAATAATATAATGTGTTGTCATAAATACTTTGGGAATATAATCTTGAAGTGGTCAACTTATGTTTGACCCGAAAATAAACTTCAGAAGGGTTTAAAATGGGTTAAATGAACATCTAGGGGTAGTTTAATAGGGTTTCCTAAAGCCCATATGGTATACCTAGGGGTTAGGGGTAATTTTAGGCAAGTTTCTACTTTTTGATGATCTTTTTAACGCTTTAAAAATTGGCTTTTTTGAGTTGTGCGAAAATTGAAAATTAGAAGTTTAAATCTAATTGAGATTTTTCCTTTTGGAATGAGAGTCTTTTTGCATTCTGCTTTTCTTTCTTTTTTTTTGGTTTTTAGAATCTTGTGAGAACTCAGAGAAGGAGCTTCTTAAGCAAGATTTTTGGGAATTGGAGGGTAATCACCCACTCTCCATTTTTGGAGACAAAGAAAATTTTGAATAGCATAAAAAAGATTTGGATAAAAAAATTGGCTAAGGGTAGTAGAAGAAGATTCATGGATTGGGCAGCTCTTCCTCAAATATCATCATACCTTTGGGCAGATTAAGGTTGGTTTCATTATTTATTATAATGTCTTCTTTCTTGCATATGTCTGGAAGTATGTTGGTGTAAGAAATCTGTGTTCTTGAATGTTTTTTTTAGAAATTCATTTGGTATTTTTGCATTATGATTTGTTTGTGTTTTGGGAGTTTTCTCAAGACCTCTTACTTTTGGGAGAAAAGAGGATCTTGTGGGTGGTAGCAGTGACAACCCTCGAGTGAGAGACTCTCTTTTGAGAGCGATCACAAGGAATCTTTGTGTGACCCTTGCTGCATGGCCTGTTTGTGCAATGGGGGTCATAAGGAGGGATATAAGGTTAGAATGCCTTTGGGGGGCATAAAGAATATGGGGTTGAGATTCTTGATATATTTATTGTGCCATGAGGTGGCTACTTGTTTTTCCATACTTGCAGTTCTCCTCAGGGTATTGGTCCACTACCACCCTTGAAAAGTTCATCACCAAAGTGTGGTGCTGTGAAGCCAAGTTGGGAGTGTGTCTGAAAATCTGTATGTATTTTGCCTTCTATGTGTTTGCCTATTTGTTACCCATCTAGGAATTGGTTCTTCGAGCTCGGGGGTGGCTACCAGTTAGCCTAGGCTGGGAGGTGAGCACTCCGTGGTCATATTGTGTTTTATTATGCAGGAAAAGTCAGGAGAAGAGAATAGGAACAGTGAAAAGATGCAGAAAATTATTGTTGAAGATACTTAAATCCATTTGTAGTTATTTGTTTAAATTTGTTAGTAGAAAGATACCTCGTTCGTTGAATGAGAGGCAAGTTGTAATTTTGAGATAAGGCATGTGATTTAATATTGTAGTTAAATAAAGAAACACCTTGTAATATTTGCAGAATATTGAAAGAGTTGAAAAAAGCTAGATATGTTTCTGTTTCTATTTTGAAAAGTAAAGGGGTTGCTTGATTTGCATGCAAAAGCTTCTTTTGAAATATAAAAAAAAAATATCAGTTTTATTTAAATCTCTTCTTTTTAGCTGAGAATCTATCTCCAATTTAATTGCAGAAAATCATGTTTTGTATTTGCTGTTAACATGTAAATAAATTAGTTGTTTAATTAGTTGAGAAATCAATGAATCTATTTATTATAGAAAAGTATATTGTATTTCCTAAATTGTATTTCTAAATTGTATTTCTAATTAGTGTTGATAAAAAGCTTAACAATAGATTTTGCTTCATTCTTTTATCAGCAATTAAAATAAATAAATAAAAGAGCCTAAGTTTATATACCAATTATATGTGTGTGTGTGTGTGTGTGTGTGTGTGTGTGTGTGTGTGTGTGTGTGTGTGTGTGTGTGTGTGCACATGTAATTTGATTTAACATAATGTTTTCCCTTTGTTATTTTGTTTAAAAATTTGCATGTAAATCTTATTAAAAAAATATATATATTTATATATATTCACCCTTAAAACTTTTATATTTATAAATTTATATAAATATAAATATATATATATATTTATATAAAATATATTTAAAAAAATAAATAAATAAATAAATAAATAAGGGAAAAATTTGGCTGCTTGCGGACCCCACTGTGTGTGCACACAATGTGGGCCGCGTGGCTTGCACTGTGCGAACACATAGTGTGGGCCGCTTCGACTCCCACTATGTGGACGCACAGTGTCGGCCGCGGCCGCCACTGTGTGGACACACAGTGGTGTGAGCCGCCAGCGGCTCCCACTATGTGGACACACAGTGGTGCCGCGCCACCACTGTGCGTTCACATAGTGGTGCCCTCGGCCCCTCGCCCTTCTTCAAAACCTGCGACAAAAAAAGAATGTCCGCTGCCATGGGGGTTCGGCCCTGTGAAAAATTTAGTGGTAATTAAAAAAAAAGGAGATTAAACCCTAGCCTGGGTAGGGCTAGGGTAAATGAAATAAAAATAATATGATAGTTTAGAGTTGTTTAATATATATATATAAAAAATAGATGTCTAATTAGGGTTGGAAAAATATTGACTATTATATTGGAAGGTTATTATTTTTAAAGGATTAATAAATAAATATATATATATATAGATATATATATATATATAGATATATATATATATATATATAAATACTGGTTGTATTTTTGGAGTAAATATTTAATGGAGAATTAAATATTTAATTACTTTCGTATGATTACTAATAGGAAGTAAAAGAAAGAGAAATATATAAAAAAAAAAATTTAAAAAAAACTTGTCTCATAATTTTAAATATATTTAATGTGTTAACTGCTTAATATTGCCCTAGTTAATTTAATTAGAGCATTAAAATTTTAAAATGGATGTTTAGACTATATAGCCATATTGGATATTGAATTAATCTTCCTCTCCTATTTTCTTTAACGTGATTGATTTAATAAACTTTAATGACTAGGTATCTCGTGGAGATAAAATTAGACCAGTTAGATTTCCGCAAATATAATTAAACAATAATCGATGCTTGGTTCGTTTCTGAATTAGCTCGAATATAGATTTGGCAAATGCTTTAACTCTTGTCATGTGAGCAAACTTGTAAATTAATTAGTATTTAAAAAAAAAAAATTGTTCCATTTTTGCCCTAAATTTTGGGCATGACATTGAACACCCTCTAGATCATTTGGAGTTGAAATACTAAAGGTTACATTAATGTTGAACACCAATTGCAATTATATTTGTTTAAAGCAATAATAGTGGTCCTCTTTACCTAAGTGGGGAATATCACGTTCTTGATGTTGTGTACCCAGATCATGCTCCACTTGCTCACCATCGACTACATGCTCTAAAATATTAACAAAAAATGTTACATTAATTACTACTCTAATTACAAATTAAGATGTTTAATTGTATTAATAGCTAAATAAATAAATTTGAATAGCAAATGAATACCTCCACTTCTAGGATGCACATCCAGACCTTCATGTGCAGGTGGTGTTTCACAATTAGTAGGCTGCATTCCAATGACATGCACATTGTTATCATTGCTTGCTTATTTAAAACAAATATAGTCACTTTATGTTGGAACTCAACATCAATTAGATTATTGGTAAAGTATTCAATTTGAAACAACTTCCATTTAGCATATTTACCTATGTGACGGATGCACTCGAATGTTGTGTATACCCACTCAATTTTCATAGCTGATCTGTCATGACTGAATAGCCTTGCTGGTAGGCAATTCTCTTGTCATCTTCTGTGGTCACTCTATTGAATTCAGAGCCCTACATTTTTGCTTGGTACCGTGAATTTTGCTTGCATTTTTTGATAAAAAAGAAAAACGTCTGCAATTTATTAATATTTTGATGCAATATTTCGTTTACATGAGATACTTACAATTCATGCAACAAGTTTCATGTAACCACCAGAGCTGAGTTTGTGTTGCTTGTTCTTTTCTTTCCTTGCTTTGGTTGCCTTTGACATGTCACTTAGTCTATCAAAAGCTTGAAATATGTTAAATTATATAAATATAAAGAGTAATTAATTAGTACATAATTACATTCTTAATAGTATCTCATACCTTCTTCTGGCATCTAGTGGTGTATTTCCTTTTTTCCTTTCAATTCTCTCCTTGGCATCCAAAATCAGATCCTTCCACTCCCTCTCTGGAATCATGGGGGGATGCTCGTACTTTAGGTTCCTCTCCAAATGGGTTCTGTATTGGTCCCTCACATACTTTAGATATGTGCTAGCTTTTTCAAGGAGCTTGGTTTTGTCAAAGGTGTCATTTCCAAACCACTCAACCATTTGGTTTGTCAATTCATCTTTTAACCCTTTTTCTTGGTCATTCCACCTTTTAAAGCAAAAAAAAACCTGTTAGATTCAGAAATGAACTGAAGCTACATTTATTACACTTCAAGAAATGGATCAAAGGAAAACTATTCTAGCAATGATATAAAATCAAAAGTGGATTAGGGTTAGTTCACATATGATGTACCACCTTTTACATATGGTGGGCCCAAATATCTACAATGAAATGTCACTAAGATGTTTATAGATAATATCATTGTCTGCAAAAAATTCATGGGATCATTAGTCCAAAATGAGTGATCATAAAGTAAATTACAATTAGAGTATATATAATAATAATTTTAAAGTACTTGGAAACTTTTGTATCTTTAAGGGAATCATTTCTTTGTCGCTCATCGCCAATGTGGCCTGCAACATTCTCGTACTAACAATACGAGAAGATCTAAGAAATGATGGTATGTTATTAGCAGTAGTCACCTTTGGCACATCCTCATGTGCATCTCCTCCTGCAAAAAATGAATCCACTATGAAATGGTATTAGAATTCAAGAAATAATGCTTGAAGGTAAATAAACACATGACAAAAGATAGAGAAAAAGAGGGATCTATCAATAGTGGGCAGTCCAATATGACGTGCACTAGAGAATGTCTGCATGCTACGTGTTGCTCACATTGCAGTCGGCAATACTGGTGAGGGTAACCTCTGATGAGGTGGTGGTGACATTTGCACAATAACATTGACAACACCTAAAGAATAATACATTAAATATATCAAACATTAAATATACGAAAAGTGCAAGAATTGTAAACAAGGATGAACCTTTATTTTGAAAATTGACAGTATCAAGTATGATGTTTTTTGGGTACTTAGAGTGATAAGCCAAGCAAGTGATAATACAAGAAAATCGTCATCACTTGAAGAATCTACAACACCCTGATCATGGGAATGACTTTGATGAGGGCAGATAAATTGCTGTAAAAACAATACGTACATATTTTAGTTAATGACATAAAAGAGAATAAAATATAAACAATTATTGAACTTTTGTTATAATGAAAGCTTTCATTATTGCTTACTTGCAAGTTTTCTGCTGTCCGAAGCAATAATTCCACCCTCTCTCGTATCTCATCAGTGATAGGATGCACAACTGCCAAAGCAACAATCTCTTTTCTAATTTTTATAAGAGGCATTTTAAAGAATTTGATAAGGTCTGTGGGATCTTCAAGGTCATCATCACTTAACCCTAATAATTCCACATCCCTAGAAAGGTGCTCAGGTACTGCAACTCCCTTTCCCTTTCCCCAAACATCCGTCTGTGTCAAGAATATCATTAACAATAACAAAATTAGTATAAATCACTAAAAAAAAGAACATAATAATGTAACAATTTGCTTCTATCTAATTTGTACAATTACAATGAGGTTTACCTACTCGATAGAAGTGTCACAAGCTACATCTCTTCCTGTGATATGTAATGGATCCATGTCGGCTTGTGACAAAGAAAAAATATAAAAAACGTTAGCAAAATTAAACCAATAGACTTAGCAAAAAAACTTCATAATAAAATGGTATATTGGATTCATTAATTGGAGGTTGGTTAATTTAAATGGTATATAGTATGTACCACCTCCATGATATAAACTTTGTTTGTATCTATACGATTCAAACTATAATCGATTAGAAGCTCTTCGCCTGCACTTATTGATTTTATCGCACATACAAATACACGATTTCCCTCGCGCGCCTCAAATATACAATTGGGTTGTTTATTAGTTGACCTAGGTCGCGTACTATTTATAAAACCTACAATATTCCTTGTTGCTTTTGGCCGACCATCAATGTATACAGCCACTAGTTTACTTTGATCATTATCTTTTTGCTGTATATAATTTGCTGACAGTGCATACCTACGCATACTTTTTTTATATTTAACAATCTGCATCCAATGTTTGTAATTGTAACAAGGTCCAACAAACTCCATCAATTCTGCAACTCTATTGTAATAGACCTTTATGTCATCCATGGAAAATAAGCCTAAACCATGTAACGACAAAGGTGTTATATGACATCCTATCGTTAACACAAAAATCGGTGTTTATTGGAGGAAGTTCCTTGGGCACCCATTGTTTCTGTAGATGTCTGTACCTATGTGGAACCTCAATGTCACCTTTGGTCTCATCATCATAAGAACATGACCCCCCTTGAGAAAGTAAAAATTTCATACATTTATTGAATTTTCTTCTAATTTTTTGACCTCTTGTTGATCTCCCTATTGTAGACCTACTATATGTGTCACTTTCATTTTCTATTACTGTATTTTCCTCACTCAACAAAGACAGATCTAACAAATACCTATTTGGGGGTACCTGCACTCCATGAAATGAGAGAGTTAATTGGTAATGAGAGAGAAATTTTGCAAATGAGGGTAATGTTGATGAAGAAGTTAGCCCTAAAGTTGATTTTGGGATGAAAATTGGAATAAGTCCAACCGGGGCCTCAAGTGTTGATAACTGTATTAGATTGGCTACTAATGTCGAGGTTTGAAAAACTGAGAAAGTTTGTTTTCCAAGTAATTTAAAAAAAAAAATTGCTTCTATAGGGTGTATTGACTAGTTATACCTGTCCATCCATGAGATTGTGCAGGATCCTCGTCAAAGGGGTTCAGGGTCCTGTACAATGTAATTCAATTATCTTATGTTAGCTAAAAATTATATAGTACACAACATGAACAACATGAACAACATGAACTTTGTAGACAAAAAGAGTATTAAATAATAAAAAGATTTTGTCATCAAAATCATTGTAAATTTTTTAATTCCTTACCTTTACTTTATGTAGACTATGCAAGATCCTCAACTAAATGGTTGACGATGTCTATAGTCAATGACCTATTCCCACCAAGGGTGACAACATCACACAGGGACTATACCTGAAATCAACACCATCAATTGAGCATCATAAGCATTACTACATTTGTAAGTTGATAAACAATAAATACATATGTATCATAAGCATTAGAAGCATCACATGATGTGTCATCATATATGTAATTGAGCATCACAATTAGCATCACATATCATGTGTCATCATAAACATGTAATTCATCACATATGTATCATAAATCACCATCCATCACATAGGTAATAAACAATCCATGTTCTATAAATAAACACAAAGTTCAAAAAATGTCACATGCATCATCATAAACATGTGATCCATCACATATGTATTTTAAATCAACATCCATCACATAGCTAATAAACAATCCAATTTACATAAATAAACACAATTTAAAAATTGTCACATAAATACTCACTCTCCCTATCTCCATCTCCATATTAAAAGGTGCATCATGAATTAATTATGTAATGGCATTAGAATTCAAAACATAATGAATTAATTATGTAAAAAAGATTCTATCAAGAAGTCAATATTAAATAGATAATATACTAAGTGCATACCTCATACATTTCATTCTTCATCATCATGAACATCAAGGTCATCATCACCATCATCATCATCATCAGCATCATCAACATCATCATCATCATCATCATCATCATCATCATCATCATCATTGTCATCATCATTATCATCATCATCAACGTCTTCACCATAATCATCACCATCACCATCACCATCACCATCACCATCACCATCACCATCATCATCATCATCTTCTTCTTCTTGTTCTTGTTCTTCTTCATCATCACTGAGAAACTATCGATCGTGATCATCATCCACTTCATCTTCTACTTCTTTGGTATCTTCTTCTTCCATCACATTATACTTTATCGGCCTTCCTCTTGGATCATGTCTAACAACAAATGACCAACCTGGTTTATGTGGAACCTCTAAGTAAAATACTTGCTCACATTGGCTTGGAAGAACATAGGGCTCATCCCCAACTGGTTCAAATGACCTTGTATTTATCATTATAAAACCATTATCATGTTCAATAATAGTTCTATCAGGATCATTTTTATTCAATCGTAGTATGTACCATTTGACGACGAACAAAACTAATTTGAAGGAATTAAAGTCACACTCAAGTATATCATCCAAAATGCCATATTATCGATTTTGAGATTGTTGAGGATGAATGTCATTTCTCAATGAAATATTTGTCACCTCAAAGACTGTATTGATGCCGGAATCACAAGTTTTCTTCGTGTCATCCAAATTTTTTATGCGAAATTTATGACCATTGCAACACATAGCGTTGTGGTGTTTGACCTGCGATATGTCAAACATGTAAAATTTATTGCATTGTGAGTTGATAAACATATGGGTGATTAATAAATTTATACGTACCTGCTTATCTCTTAAACCATATGCTAAATCAATTTCCCTTTGCATAACATTGGAATCTCCACTACGATGTGCTTCTTTAACCAATGAAGCCACACCTTCCCATGTTAACGTGCGTCCAAAATGTTGACAACGTTCAATCCATATCGTCATCCAATCAAGATTGTTTGCAATATACAAATGTAGTGCATCCCACTCTTGACCAACTGTACAAAAAATAAATAGATGTCTTACAATCGATTTATTTTGAAGATTAAGAATTAATTAACTACAATAACATCTTATAATTACCTCTCACTTTCCTCAATCTACCTTTCCCCATCGAGTACTCCCCTTCGAATTTGTTAATGGTGTTGGGATCCCAAATGAGATCCACGTGGATCTTTGCTGCAAACTTAGGAAGATATTCAAAAATGTACAACATAGTCTGGTATACCATATATCCCTCCACCATAGAACCCTCAAGATGTGCTCTTTTTCAAACCAAAGCCTTCAAAATTTTCAAGTGCCTCTCAACCATCCACATTGACCTAGTGTGTACAGGTCCACACAATTCAATCTCCTCAACTTGGTGTATGAGGTAGTGTTATTGTGCATTGAAAAAAGCTGGAGGTAGACACTTTTGTGTTTCACACATTAAATGAGGAATTTTTCTCTTCCAATATTTAATATTGTCTTAATGGATTTCTTTACATGACAACCACCTACAAGGTATTCAAGACGCAAAAAAATATATTACATAACAAGTAAAACAAATCGCAAATATAATATCTATTCAACGAACTAAACAAATATCACTACTTACCTCATGTATTTTCCAAGATCATATATGACTTGCTTGACATTATTGTCAAAGTCATCTAGGAGAGATAGAGGTAGCACATATTGCAACAATTATAAAATTATCTTTTCATTTTTTTGTAACATAATGAAAAGTACACGTACGCGCAGTACTTAAATACATACTAAAAACACAAGAACATGAACCTTAATGAAGGTATGCCAATCATGCGTTTTCATCCCTGGCCCAAATTCACTTTTCTTTGATATGAGATTGTTTATGTTCGTAGCAAATCTTATGGGAAATCGAATTTTTCATATGAATTCTTTTATAGAATTGCTTTGCTTGTCCGTTAATAACCAAGGAAGCTCAGTTATATTAATCTGGTCTCCATGGCTATTTGATTGAATGACTTTTATCATTGCATGATTGGAATCATGAATGTCACTACATATTTTGACAATTTTTTCTTTGCCACGCCTTCCATCCAATATTTTCCATACTGTCTCTATTATATTCTTTCCAATATGCATACTATGAAACAAATGAACAATTTGTAACTGCTCGTAGTAGGGCAACCTACTAAATTGTCGAGGATAACTTTTTAGTCCCTTAGGAAGGTGGTCATTTATGCCTTCACGACCTTCATGATCATCAATCACATCATTAGTAAACAAAACAAAATAGAAAAGATGTTTTATGACAAACCAATAGATGGAATGACATTACCTTGACGATTAATTCTATTATATTCCAACTTCCACAGGTGAGGTGTCATTCTTCATGGATTTGATGTATTCTCTTCTTTCCCATTGAAAAGATGTTTTTTAGTATTTCGATACTTATGATTTTTGTGGAGAAAGTGACTATACTCATCAAACATTTGCTTTCCTAAACTTTTTGAATGACGATATTTCATCTTTGGACCACAAATAGGACATGCAAATTTTCCCTTTGTTTGAAGACCTACAAGATAATGTATAATTGGATTAAATATGATAATTTTTTGAATTATACTGTTCATGCACAACTTAAACACTATAACATACCACAAAAATGTGTTAGCCCCGAGGCATCATGTATTGTCCATAGAAGCATCGCATGGAATTGAAATTGTCTTTATCCTATTGGTCTAGAGACGTCATACATAGTGACACCATTCTATAACTCTAGCAACTCGTCGATAAGAGGCTCGATATATACATTCATATCTTTAACTTGGTACTTACCTAATCGAATGAACAAAAACATTACATAATTATTATGACCATTTTACTGTGATATTTATAATTAAATTTAGACGACTATATTTAAATGATAAAATACCTAGAACAATCATTGCCAACATTATGTGGTCCCTCTTTATTGACATCAATGGAGGAATTTTATTGTTGATAACAAAAACAAGCCACACTAAGTAAATAGATCTCATCTCTCCAAATGGATTGACACCTTCCGCTGCCAATGAAAGCCTGAGATTATGAGGTTCTTCTTTAAAGTGTGGCCACTTTTCCTATATGTCCATAAATGCTGAACCATCCACATAAATTCAAATAATGTCATCTTGACTTCTATTGTGTGCATGGTAATCCATAAATTGTGCCAAGCTAGTGCACTTGAATAATCATTGCATACGTGGAATAATGGGAATATAGCGAAGAACCTTGCAAGGAACCCTTTTTGTTATTTGATCTATTTGGTATCTATTGATATAACATTCAGGGAATTCAATTCAAAATTCATGTTGTTTGTGATATATAATATGATCATTGGGAAAAGCATCTATTTCTTGATACTCCATTCCAATATCTTTCATAACGACAGATAATTCTCGGTATGAGTGTGGTAGAATATTTGATGGTGGTAACAAAAACTCACCTATCAATCTATAGCAAAAAAAGATAATTTGTTATAATAAAGAATATTAATGATACAACATGATTCACAGTTTATTATGACATATATGACATACCTTAACATATGTGACATTGTTATGTTGGATAAACCATTCATAACCTTCAAGTTCACCAACAACAATACAATGGAGAGAAGAGTTGCCTGCGAGCCTTTGTAAAGGGCCTCAGATGCCTTCTCAAGTAGAGGGACATCATGAAAAACATCAAGGTCATCTTCATCATCATGATTAGCTGTGCAAGTACTAAATGAGTCATGGATCAATGTATTTGTACCATCATCTTCAATTATGTTTTCTGGCTCATGATTGTCATCTTCCATGGGATCATTATCTTCAGCTTCAATATTCACACCTCCATGTTCATCCACTTCAAAAACCATATTCTCAGGGTTGTGTTGATCCATACCATGTGCTCCAGGGTGCTCGACCTATATAAAATTGATAAACATAAATAAACCGTGATCATGATCTCATCATCACGTGATTTATTATGTATATAAATTGTCAAAATGATATAATGAAAAACTTACCAATGGATGATAATCATGTCCACCTTCAATGTGACCATGCAACCTACAATGTTTCTTTGCTATTTTGATTAGAAGCCTTCTAGTCTTTAACCCCTTACAAATTTTGCATGGACAATAACATTTTCCATCACCTTTTCTTTTCAAGTTAGACCACAATCTAGCAATTGTCTCCTTATTTTGTTGTTTGTTGATATTGTCTGACATGGTCTTTCTTCAAAGGAAAGAAAATAGAAATTATCATCATTGAACAAAGCATCTTATTGAATTTAGATTTCTAGTTTGCTTATGGTACATCACACAACATGGAAAACAAGAAATACTCAATAAATAATAGGATTCATTGATCTAGTATTATCACAATCTGCACTTGGCCTTCAATATTTTCTCCTCCTAACATTGTTTATCCATTACCTGTCAAGTATAGAACTCTAAAACCCATGGCTATTAAAATACAGAAGACAACATTTTAGCATCTTATAATCATCTGTTATAAAACCAAAGCACTTGGGAGTGATTCTTTTTTTTGTCATAGTCTAGGAAAATGGTGTCTACTGGAGCCTTGAATAACTGACTAGAAAGATTTTTAATTCCTTTTCTTTTTCCTTCTGATTTTTTCACTGTCACTTCCATCCTTTGAGTCAGATGCCCTCGTCCTTTTCTTTCTTCTTGTTTTTTCATACTCATTCTCATGCTTTGAATTATTTTTCTTTCTTGGTGACTCCTTACTACTCTCACTGTCAGTTTCACTCTCAGAATCTGAGTTTGATGTATCAGAATCTGACGAACCTGATGAACTAGAAGAATCATCATTAGAGGTAGATTCATCTGACTCGGGAATAGACTTTTGATACTGCATTACAAGCCTTTGCATATTCTTCAAATACTCATGTAAACTCTCAGTGATACTACCAAGACCAATAGAAGTAAAGAAATTGATAGCAAACCGTGAATTTTTGGGATTGTCATTTGGAGAAATTGAATCAAAAGACTCCTGCATTGTTGGATCGTTCAACCTTTCATTAAGCAACAATATACCAAGCTGCTCTGCTAGCTCCTGCAAGAGAATCTTTATAAAAATATGGGAAGAGGAAGTAGTATCTTCCTCTGTCAGACGTATATAAGTAAGACAATTCCATGGAAGAGCATCTGTGCCAAGTAAGTGGGCAAAAACCTTTGCAACATTATGCAGTTTATTTGTTTCCAGTCTATGTATCATAGAATATTGTTGTACAAAACACTTATCAAAAAATTCCTCATAAATTTTATTGATCATACAGAATCTTTGCCCAAGAAGACCATAATAACGAAGGTATGTTCTCTCTTGACCAAGTTCAAGCTTGATCTTTAGTAGCTTATGACCAGCTTCCTCAAAATCAACATTTGACATGATTGTCAAATAAATTGTACGTCTTAAATTGACCAAGTTTGTCTCTGTCTCATCCTATATTCTTAGTGCTTCCTCACCTTCCTCTTCATCATCATCTGAATCATCACCTAAATCATTCTCCCCTTCTACTTCATCTGAAGAAGCATCTCCAAGGATATCTTTCTTCAGTTTTTCATAGGTTGCCTCATGCTCTAAGAAATCAGAATCTGGCTTGAAAACATCCAAACCAACATCTTGAACAAGTTCATCTTCTAGGAAAACTTCATGTGTTAACTGATTTGGATGCACAATTGGATGACCCTCGAACTTAGCTTTGCGAATTGAAAAAAGGCCTTCAATTAAAAATTGTACTTGTTTGTCAATTTCCCCCTCATGGAGAATACCTCTAAATCTTTCAAAAATCCCATAGAGACCTTTGGGTGAAAGGTCTTGCAACAAAGAACCACATTCTTTCACGAACCCAACAACAACCTCTATACTGTCATCTGTGGGGTTCTTTAGTAAAAGGGTGAGAAGTTCCAAGGCAATGATCTCATGTGCAGCTTGTTGATTCACTAAATGAGCTATGAATTTGGTTGTTGCTATCAACATGTGCTTGTCATTGCATTTGTATGCCCTCTTAAGCTACAAAATAATTATTCACAAAAGCAAATTGCCAACTTCAGGAAATTTTGTATTTACCATAGCAACCAACACAGCAAAAACATCTGTAAATCTAGGTGATGCCATTTGGGATTTCATACAAGACCTACAAAATAGACCCCTCCCATGGATGAGATTCTCTACAAACAACTCTGGAATGATGTTCTTGATGTTAGATGCATTTATCTTGTTTACTAACCCATTGATACTCTTCTGAAGGGCATCCCATTTCATGTGCTGGTATTCCACATTGCTCTTGTCTTCCACATCTTTCATCATTTGAGCCAACTTAAATGGGGGAATGTAAACACCCCCACTTCTTCCAACACCCTTCTCAACTCCTCTTACAACACCTTCGCCATTCCCATTCTGAGATGGAGTAGACACAACACTAGAAGTTTTCACTTCCACTGCCTCTCTGTCCCTCTTATTTCAAGAAGCCCCTTTACCACTTAATTTGTGCTTATTTCTGTACATAAACCCATCAAGAAGCATGAGTTTTTGCATATAAGCTCGCCAAAATATTTTACAGTTATTTTTCATCAAGATTCCCTCAGGAGCTGGCAGATCCTGCTTCCATACTTTAATTATGTTTTCTCAAAGGACAATCCTAAAAATACATGCATTGCAAACAACTTCTTACACCTTTGTTGGTTGTGGTGGTGTCATAGAGAGTTTACATCAATAAATGAAGAACATGCCAATGCTTTTAATGCAGCAGTAGAAGTCTATCTCTTATTCAATATCTCTAGTGAAACCCCCATGATCTTTTGTTGGAGTAGAATTTGTTATATTCTAGAAAGGGTCTTGTCCTTTGTTGATGGGATATTCATCTACCTCAAGAAATAACTGTTCTTTTCTCCAACAAGAAGTGGAACTAAATGAAGATCTGGCACCATGAAATGAAACCTCAAAAGGATTACTATAGTTAGTTTTGGTAGATAATGATCTGGGTAAAATACTAATTGGGCTTTAGGAAACATTATGTACTAGCTTAGCATACTCTAACAACTTTGGTGCAACATGCTACATCCAATTAAGTCTCCATCGGTATCTCTATTGTGTTTATGGATTGGGATTCAATGTACTCTTTTTATACACAGATTTTACTTTCATCTAAGGAGGTTAGTATGTACTTACTTGTCTTTCGATTGTATCCCTATTTCAAGAATTTCTTCTATCAACAAATCATTTGTTGTAAGTTGTACAAGTGGAAGCTTGAACATGTCTTCCATGCTAGCCTTGTTGATATGTTCAACACCATCTTATGCAACGAATCTTTAGAACTCCACTATTTCATTGAAGAGTGAGTAGTAGGGACAATCTAGGACACTTACAGAGGTTTTGCAAGAGAGATAAATAGACCTAAATATTATGGCTTAATAATGATCAATAGGTAAACTAGATAAGAAACTCTCAATATCAAAATGACTTTCTCAATTGTCTTTACTAGAAATGGATAGATCTGCTAATAATGGCTTTATGACTGTATGTCAACTTTAGACTCAATCCAAGAAGAGCTAGAACTAATATGTGATATCTAGATTTATGATCTCTATAATATAACAATCCCATAATTATGTTTCCACACATCTATACCACAACACAAACATCATGCTAGTGTTCAGCCATAGCAATTGATATCCTAATTAGAGAATGTGAAATATGCACATAACTATGAATAAAGTTTAAGAAAAACAAAGAAAGATGCTTATTGCAGACATAAATGACTAATGGACAAGAATTGAATTCATTGTAGATAGTTTTGAATATCAAATTCACTTATTTCTGTGCATTTAGTAACTCATGTACTTGTGGCCAACCATTTATCTCTTTCATAAATTAAACACTTATTAATAACATTAAATGGCTGAGTAATTATGTTTTAGTTGAAATTGAAAATAAAATATTTTATTTCAGGACAGTTCACACTATTCCCTATCATATTTTAGACTCTTGGTTTTGTTAGTAGTGGTTTGATGTCTTTGGAGCTGATCATTGCATCTCTTTAGTTACGTTTGCTAGCATACTCCCAGCCTGTGCCAAAATAGGAGATTTGGAACAGGGTATGGACATCCATCAAAGCATAAAAGATAGAAGAATTTTGTTAGATGTAGTTGCAATTGCTCTGTTAGCATGTATGCAAAATGTGGAAGCATAGACAAGGCACGAGAACTATTTGATGGATTGCCTCAAAGAAATGTGGTTTCTTGGACTACAATGATTGTCAGATATGCACAAAATGGATTTGTTGAGAAGGCTTTAGAAAATTTCAAGCAAATGCAATCGATAGGTGTAAAGCCAAATTCCATGACCATTGCTACTGTCCTCCCTGCCTATGCCAAAATGGGAGATTTGGAACAGGGTATGGACATTTATCGAAGCATAAAGGATAGAGGAATTTTGTCAGATGTTGTAGTTGAAACTACCCTGGTAGACATGTATGCAAAATGTGGAAGAATAGACAAGGCACGTGAACTGTTTGATAGAATGCCTAAAACAAATGTTGTCTCATGGACTACAACGATTGTTGGATATGCACAAAATGGATTTGTCGAAAAGGCTTTAGACACTTTCAAGCAAATGAAATTGGAAGGCATAAAGCCAAATTCCACAACCTTTTCTAGCATCCTCCCTGCCTATGCAAAAATGGGAGCTTTGGAACAAGGTATGGACATCCATCAAAGCATAACAGATAGAGGAATTTTGTTAGGTGTTGTACTTCCAAATGCCCTGCTTGACATGAATACAAAATGTGGAAATATGGACAAGGCTCGTGAATTGTTTGATACGATGCCGCAAAGAGATGTGATCTCATGTGAACAATCAACATGCGCGTATACGGGAGGAAGGGATTGCTGCTACAAAATTGAACACTCACTCCTCAATCACAGTTCTATGGTTTTACAAGATTAAACTAGGGCTAAAACCACCACATGTATATTTTTTTGCAACATGAAATTAAAAACTAGGGCAATTTGAGTCTACCTCCTGTGTGGGATTGCAAGAAATGCCACAAATGCCTTCGATGTGGGTTTGATGTTCTTGGGGGTTGAAGTCACCACGGACGCCTACGCAGGATTGCAATGCACAAATGAATTCCCCTCTTCTTTTTTTTTAAGTAATGGTCGTTGTCATCGGAATTATGACGAACTCAAGCACTTTTTTGAAAAAAAGAAAATTCTCATTGCTAATGCCTTCTTTGTCGAAACCAAATGGGAAATTTCCATCGGAATTATGAAGAATGCAGACATTTTTTCAAAAAAAAATCAAACTTGACCACAATATACCTTCTCCGTTGGAAACCTCAGTTGGAAATCTAGTCCAAATGTATTAGTGGATTAATCTTCATTGGTAACCCTTAGGAAATCATGTGTTAGTCTTCTGCTATGTTATTAGACGTGCAATGTTTATAATTAATGCACTTAATCTTTTAAAAAAAATTATTTCACCCTTTAGTTGCCTAGTTGTGTTGTTTTCCTTTAGGGTTCCTAGCAGGGCATTACAGTAATCATATGTATTAAAAGGTAGATTGTTAGTTTGTTATTACATAAACTATAAATCAAGATAATATACTATTCACTAATAGTTTTACAATGAATAAGATATACAATAATAGTGTACCAAACTAAATTGAGAGTTTAAAAATCTAAAATAAAGATCTAGAGTGCATATTTCATAGGGAGAAATATTTAAGCTTCCAAATCTATTTATTAAGAAAACCATATCTCTCTATCAAGAAAATCATGTTGACTATCTTTAATCATTCTTTAAATTATATTCTTCATATCTATAACTAAGATAATACTAATATTGAGTCACTAGAATCAAATTTAAATTTAGATAAAAAAATAAATTAAAAAAAAAACTCAAAACCATATTTAATATTCAAAAAATAAACATATAATTCTAAATGTATTCCAACATATAGCATGACACTTATATTCTAAACATAATCTCAATACCCATGACATGCATCAAATGATCAAATAAATAAAATATAGATCCACATATGACAATTTCCTTCCATCCTAAAAAATCGGTATCAGAAAAATATTGTAAAAATAATTTGTTAGAGTTATCTTGTATTTGCTAATAATTATTTATTTAATTATTAGTCTATTATACTCTACGCTTAAGCTAAACTTAGGCATTTAATAATATGGTAGGTATTTAATTATTAAATACACTTTATCCCTTTAGGGTTTCTTTAGGGTTTCATATTCTCCTTTCATAATGATTGTATTGTAATTTTCTATTCTATTCCCTCTCTGAATGATAATCTTTTTCTTTAGAGGCATTATTGTGTTTTTGTCTCCAATCTTCTCTTGTGATAGGTATTTTTCTTGCAGGTGCTCCTGGGATCTTTGAAGTTGTATTTTGTCAACTTCTTCATGGTATCAGAGCCTACATCTATTACTGCTTGTTCATGATTTTTTAGAAGATTTTTTGGAGGAGGGTTTCAAGCTTTTTCAAAGCTTTGTTATTGGATCTAGGGTAGTTGTTTTGTTTCTGATCATTTTGGGTTCAAACGGACCTCACTATTGAGCTTAGAATGCCCCAAAACCCCCATTTCCATATAAAATTTGTCAAATTTTGACAAACTTGGGTTCTAGCCATTTTTTTTGGTTTTGCCTTTTTTAGCATGAATTTTGAGAAATTCATCAGAAAATCATTAAATTTTTTTTTTAGAGCAATTTGAGATGACAGATCTTGGCCTTCTGCACTATTTTTTGGACCTATAGGTTATTCAGTCTTCCAATGGGATTTCGATACTTCAGCAAAAGTATACTCTTAATATGCTTCACTGATTTGACATGCTTGCTTGCAAGCCTACACCCACACCTTTTCAGTCAGGTGTTGTTTTGTCTACCACTTGTTCTACACCTTCTATGGATCCTACCTTATACAGGCAGTTGGTTGGCAGTTTGTTGTACCTGACACATACACGCCCAAATCTTTCTTTTGCGGTTGGTCTTGTCTCTCGATTCTCCCATGATCCTCATGAGAGCCATTGGCAAGTAGCCAAACATATTTTGAGGTGCATTCAGGGCACTACACAATTTGACATTCACTACTTCAAGATCCCCTCACATTGTTGGCTTCACTGACTCAGATTGGGTTGGTGATGCTCATGATCGGAGTCTACTTCTGGCTTTGTTTTTTGCCTCAGTTCTGGTCCTATCACATGGTCTTGCAAGAAGAAGTCTACTATTGCATTATCATCTACAGAGGCTGAGTACTGAGCAACGATGTTAGCTATTCAGGAGGTTTTATGGCTTCGACAGTTGATGACTGAGTTTAGGTTCCCTCTTGATAGTCCCACTCTTCTTTGGTGTGACAATCAGAGTGCCATTCACATTTCCCGCAACCCAGTGGAGCACCAAAGGACTAAACACATTGAGCTTCACATGCACTTCATCAGACAATTGATTTAGGATGGCTTTCTCATCTTGGAGTACATTCCTACAAAGGAGCAGGTTGCTGACATCTTCACTAAACCTTTTGCATCTCCATGCTATCTTCAATTGCACTCTATGCTTGGGGTGAAGGAAGTTGTCCTTGGGGGGTCTCATTGAGGCATTCCTTCCTTCATGTTTTTTTTTTATATAGCATGATTTTCCCATCTCTTTTTGGAGTAGATTTTTTTCCCATGTGGTTTTCTCTATTTCTCCAGTTCATAGAGATTTGGTTGTGATTGGGTACCTCATCAGGCCTTGTTGTCGAGACCCAAATTTTCCTTCATGTAGTTGATTTTTGCTTTCATGCATTTATATTTTTAGCTACTCCCTAAGTTCATCTTAAGAGGGGGTGTTAGAGTTATCTTGTATTTGTTAATAATTATTTATTTAATTATTAGTCTATTATACTCTACACTTAAGCTAAACTTAGGCATTTAATAATATGGTAGGCATATAATAATTATTCTAATTATTAAATACACTTTATCCCTTTTGGGTTTCTTTAGGGTTGCACATCTTTAGGGTTTCATATTCTTCTTTCATAAGGATTGTAGTGTAATTTTCTATTCTATTCCCTCTCTGAATGATAATCTTTTTCTTCAAAGCCCTTAATGTATTTTTGTCTCCAATCTTCTCTTGTGACAAGTATTTTGCGTCCAGGTGCTCTTGGGATCTTTGAAGTTGTATTTTCTCAACTTCTTCATAATTCATTTGACTATTCATACTTTCTTTAAGAAGTTTAGAAAGATCACCAAGGTAATAAATTATAAAGTACTTTCCAGTATTTCTTGTATAGAGAATTTTTTGATAGATAGGTAATCTTGCAATATTCAATAGATGTATCATGGTACACAAGCATTTTCTAGCTTGATTGCATATGTGTATATTTGTGTGTGTATATATAATTTGAGCTATCTTGATATACACATTTTTCTATGATATTAAAATTAACTTCATAAACATACACATGAAAATGGGATGGAAAACATATATATCTAGAATGTTGGAATGAATCTATTCCTTAAATATTTTTACTTAAATTTTTTTATTTCAAAGTAATTCTATACTAAAAGTTTTCATATAGATTGGTCAAATGTCAAACATTAAAATAGACTTTGTTCATGTATCTATCCCATTGAGTAAACTAGACACAAAATTAATCTTAGGGTATAGTAATAAATTTTATGACATTATTTATCATTTATTTGGATTCTTTAAATATTATGTACCCTACTATATTGCTTGGTTAAATAGGGAAGATAAAAGAAACTCTAATTGTTGATAGCTTATTATGTATATGGATGAATCATTTTTTACAAATCATTTATGTATATACAATCTATATGTAAAACATAACATTTTATAAAAAAAAATGTCAACTGAATTTAATTTCATCTCATTATATATATCATATAATCAAATTAAAATAAGTAATGACTCCTATATTGAGATTGTCTTCTTTAATATGATAATCACCAAAAGTAGAATTGAAAAATGTTTTCTAGTTTGACCATGTTATCATTTGTTTACCTAAAATTCATGTCAATAGATCACTTTTAAACTTTAAATGTTTGATCTATCTTAAGACCAAAACAATTAGATTTATGTCTTGAAATTTAGTGTAAGTTCCTTTCAATTGATTATGAGAGATGTAGTTAAAACTTTCATCACATCAAACTTTAATAACCTTGGAATATGTCCAAACTATAGCTAAAAATTATAAGTTTAATAGTTGTGGAAAATCAATAAATGAGTTAATTGTGCACGTTTAAATTTATTTTATTTCCATAATATATTTACCAATCTGACCAAAAGTCTCTCTTCAAAATGTCGATTAAATTAAAAAGTTCTTAACAAAATGTCTTTATCATATTTATTTTTTATTATACATGTGCACATTGAAAATTGGGAAATACAAGTAATAGACGATAAGAGTAATCACAAACTCAAACCTATTATGAAATTATAAAATGCAATCAATAGAGGAAGCAATCAAATTCAACAAAAGAATAAACAAATAAATTAGATGCAAACCAAATGTTGAACTCTTGCAAGTGTCTTCATTGCTCTTCTCCTTCTTGTGTAGTGTATGGTGGCTCTTAGAATCGTAACACAATTCCTACAGCATGATATCACAAAAATATGAAGACTTTGGTTTTTGATGATATGAGATCAAGTTTTCTTTTATAGATTTCATGATATTGATCATCAGTTTAAATTAAAATATTAGTAGAATGATCAATGATTGAGAATTGTTTAGACAATTTGATTGAGAGTCGATTGCTCATGTGATTGGAACTGATTGACTATTAAACTGGCTTGATTTATCTATCAAGAGCGATGACTAGGCTATTAAATTAATTGATTGGGAGGTGGATTTACTGAATCGGTTATATGGGAGTTCAAGTGAAAGTCAATGGTAGCTAGTAAGAGGAGCAATTAGCCATTTAAAACATGTGTTGTAGAACAATAAATAAAATAAACATTTTATTTATTTTAGAGGAAAATGATTTTTGAAAATGAACAATTAGATAAATTAAATAATTTATTCAATTGTAGAAGAAATAATTGATAAATTAAATAATAAAGATCATTCAATTAAAGTGTAAATAGAAAATTAATTAAATAATAATAAAACAATTTAATTAAGATTTAGATAAAAATTAGATAATTCAATAATTAAAAATTATTTAATTGTGGGATTAGATGGAAATTTTACTTTTGAATTTGAATTAGAGGAATGATGTTGAATTAATTAAATAATCAAAATTATTTAATTAATTAAAAAGAAAATTAATAAAATTAGTGTTGCAAGCGTTATGCCAATTTTAGGTGTTTGCAGTATATAATGCAAAAAAAAAGTATTTTCCTAACACTGAGACATTTTAATACATGTAAAACATAAAATGCAATGATAAAGAAAGGAGGACCATTGTTTTTTTTTTTTTTAAAGGAAAAGGTTTCATATTTTCAAATGCAAACTAAATTCATGACAATGGTTTGTTCAACAACTCTCATCCTAAAATTTTATGATCAATTAACCTATAACCTACTTATTCTTTGTCAAACAATGCTAACTTTAGGCTACTTTATTTGGTCAAGCAATAAATATAAAATGAAAGAGGCTTATATCTACTTGTCTTCTTAACCAATTAGCTATGTACGAAAATAACCTACTAAAATAAGTGCGTAACCAATTATATAAATTATACAATATATAGTTGTCTCCAATTAAGATATATGGATGACAACATAGATTTTATATTATAAGAACTAATAGACAAAATTTCTTGGAAACAACAGGTGCAAGTTTTAGAAATTTTGAACTCTTTTATAGATTTATACCTTTTCATGATAACTTTTATTAGTTTTGACATAAAGTAGGTCCCACTTATCTAAAACTTGTTTCTATTAAATCAAATATAATCGAGATAACTTATTGAATTGTTCTCATATCTAAAAATTATTTGTTGTGACATGTTAGCACTCCACACCAAAATTATTCAAACTCAAGGCTCCCTATTAAATGTATCCTCTTCTAGCCTCTAGCTCAGTTTGACTTTAAGTTCATCCATTTTTTTTACTCTAATTTAAAATGAAACATCATTCCTAATTTTTTTGACTAATTATTAATATTCTTTAATATTTATCTCTATTTTCATTATATACCTAAATATTATAAGTAACGCTTGTGAAAAAACGATAAATGAGTTGATAATGCACCTTTAACTTTATTTTACTTGCACAATGCATTTGTCAACTTGATCAAAATTTTCCTTTCAAAATATAAATCAAACTCCAAATTTCTTAACAAAATGACTTTAGCGTATACCTTTTTGATAGCATAGAATGTGAAAAATAGAGTCTTTGGCAACTACCAAGAGATCTTAAAAAGATGTTGAATATAAAATGCAATGATAGAGAGAGGAAGACCATCATATCTATTTCCTTAAGGAAAAAGTTTCTTATTTATAAAATGCAAACTAAATTTATGACAATGATTTGTTTAACTACTCTCATTTTCAAATTGTATGATGAATTAAACCTATAGCCTACTTATCATTTAAAATTACTAACATTAGATTATTTTATCATAGTCAAACAATAGAAATATAATGAAAGAGACTTATATCTACTTCTCTTTTAATTCAATTAGCTATAAGATATTCTTAAACACTTGAATAAATTATACAATAGAATTGAGTCTAATTATGATATATGCATAAAAAATAGATTTGAGATTATAAGGATTAATAGAGAGGTGCAAATTTTGGAAGTAATAAACTCTTTAATAGATTTTCCAATATATTTATACCTTTTTATGGTAACTTTTATTAGTTTTGACATAAAGTAGTCCTCAATTATCTAAAATCTATTATTATTAAATCAAATGTATTTAAGATAACTTATTGAATCGTTCTTATACCTAAACCTATTTGTTGTGACATGTTTTTGATAGAAAAAAGCAGCCAAAACTAGGAGGTTGACCCGGAGTAAAGATAACTTATTGAATCGTTCTTATATCTAAACCTATTTGTTGTGACATGTTATCCCTGTTAAATGTATCCTCTTTTTGGCTTCTAACTCAGTTTAATTTTAAGTTCGTCTATTTTTTATTTACTCTAATTAAAAATAAAACATAATTCCTAAAATTTAAAATAATTAATAAATTTAATTAATAATATTCTTTAATATTTGGTTTCTATTTTTTATTTTATAAAATATTTTTTTAATTTTGTTTTTGATATTGAAAGTAGCAAGACGAGGGTGTTGTCCCTATAGCATCCACACCCTAAAGACATCAAAAACCATCAACACATCTACAACAAAAATACCAAAAACAACTATATCAACAACAGTTTGTAAGCAAACAAAAACCACCTACCGAAAGGTAAAACCAGAATCCAGAAACAAAACATCAGCTAACAAAAAACATAGGTTTTGTTTTCTTCCTAATTTTTTTTTATTTTTTTACCTCGAACATTTCTCAACCTTTCTTAAAATTTTCTCCTAATTTTGTATGATTGTTATTATTATTTTTTAATGTTCCTTTCTCTCTTAAGAAGACAAAAATTGAATGACGTATAGAATATATATTTTATTTCATCCTCCAAGATTTTAAGTAAACCCAAGATGATTTGTTCTATTTTATTTAAGGTTTTAACTTATTCACCTTTAATAAGACTTATTTGATATAGACTAGACTTTATAATTTCTCTAGGTTTGATTTTTAGAGATATAAGTCCAACTGCCACTCCTCATTTCTCGCTTATACTCTTGGAATTATAAAATCTTTGACCTTTTTTAATCCTTTAAGGGTCTTAGTTTTCAATATTGAATGATGTTATATTAGTTTTCAATGTTAATGATTTTATCCTAGTTTTCCATGTTGAATGATTTGATTCTAATTTGTTTTGAAATTCATGAGATTATGCCACATATGCTTTCCAAGCTTGACTAAACATCCCCATGTGTTACTCTCCAAATTCCAAAGCTTGAATCCATGGAACGAATGTGTAATATAAGATTCATACTTGAGAAATTTTCTCTGTAGGTGATGGAATCATGAGCATCTTAAATTTAATTTAATATAGTTTTTATATTAAACCCTTTTCTTTACGATTGCTTTGATCTCCCAAAGATCCCCAAGGAACTACAACCTAACACATGTCATACCTAATTCTTTTGGGAAATGAAATTCTATATGTGAAAGCTACATTAACTCATTTTAAATTGGTTTTCAAAGAACACATAGCTTTCAAAGACTTGTCTAGGCTCTAAATTTAAGGGAACTCTCAAGAGTTCCAAATCTAATTAGTATCTCTTTTCAACTAATTGGGTAGAATATTAAGATGACCCAAATCTAACACCCCTTAACATTTGAAAATGTGGGTAAACCTAGTGAAACTAGGATTCATAGATTTCTCAAGGTTTGTACCTTGTTGAGATAACAAGTAACTAATATAAAAAATTGTTAAATAGTTTGATACATTAGGATCTACCTTATAAAAAAAGTTTGATATATTAGGATCTATCTTGTAAAAGTCTTTGAGAATGATTTGAAAAGTCTAGAAATTTAAGCAAATGTGGATTTAATCTTGGGATAGATCATTGTAGACTTATAAGTGAATCATATTGTAGGAGGAGCATAACTCTATATTTGATGTGAAAGCCTATAAGTCTATCTCTAATTAGCTTTCTTAGTGATGTCCCTATCTATATATGGGGTTGGTGAGTTGTAGACCATCATAGAGAATATAGGGTCATTCGTAGATCGGTGAGCAGTAGACTATTGTTTGGAAAGTATGTTTATGACCAATCAAAGTATAGGTTCAAAAGTTCTTTTTATTAGTTATAAAGAGGGATGTATTTTATAACATGATTGAAATTTTGATAAAATTTAATTGTTAATTGAATTCATTGCCCGACATTAATTTTCTACATAATCCCATGGTTGTGATGGTGTTTTATTGGTTTCTTATTGTTTTAATTGACAATAGATTATCAAAAGAGTTGATTTTGTTGATTTGATCTCTTTCAAGTCAATAGTTGGCACTATACTTTCTATGATAATTATAGAAAATCAAATCATTTGCACTTGGTAGCAATTCTAAAGGTGATGAAGAGATCAATATCAACCATTCTAAGATCATAGAAGTGTATTATGAATCATATTTCTTGTCTAGGTAAATATTAAAGCTAGTGAAACCATTGATTCCATGACATAGATCATATTTTTGAAGTATGAGATGAAGGTTGAAATCAATAATTTGTTCATGAATTTAGGAATGTGATAACTCACTTTGCCAATCCTTCCCTAGTCCCTTATACTTAGTATCCCTCAATTAACCTTTTCTAATTCTCACTAACTATAGTTATAACACAAGATCAAATAGTAAAACAAAATCTTATAGCTGTTCATCATCTTCCCTCCAATGCTGAGAAATTCCTCCTTAAGTATAAACATGACGAATCTTGCATAGTTGAGGAACATATTCAAGTAGTTAAGAATGATCTTATTCTTAAGAAGTTTGAGTGTAAAGACATTAAATGTCACTTTCTTTTCTTCACTTTGAAAGATTTAGTTTAGAACTAGTTTTTTGTATATATATACCTAGTTTAGTAATGGATAGATGATTAATTAAGGATTGTCCAACTATGCATCCCTAGATAAATCCTCCTCAAAATAATATAATAGAATTCAAACCCTCACATGATATTCATGACACACATAAATATATAGACATCCTAAATTTATTCACAATCTAAAATTACATCAATTTCCACTACTAGAACTTGCAATCATTTTTGAATTACAATTAAAAATAAGTAGGTGGATTATTATATAAATATATTATTATCTTCTATAATCTTATTATTCCAACTACCTCAGCCACTTTACATTGCTTTCTTTATCGTTGCTAACACCCTCTTTATGTTAAATTATTAATCTCTTATAAAGGAAGATGACATAGTATTTTAGCATTAACCAAAATGCCATGTCCTATTTCTAAATTTAGTAGTTATTATTTTCACCAAGATCGGTTTCCTAAAATAGTAAGTTACGTCCTACCAATAAATCAAGAAAGTTGTTTTTCAAAGTAAATTAATTGAATCAGTCATGGTGATAAATTAATTAATATTCTTTAAATGTTATTGGGGTACAAGGTAGGCATGGGTTTTGGAAAAAGGAAAAGTGACATGTAATTTGGCTTTTTGGAGGTGCAAGATAATAGTTAAGTTTTGGTAGATGAGATTGGAGTGTTTGTTAGTAATTTCACATTTGAAAAATGGGAGTTACAATCTTGATATGGAAGCATATCATGCCCAATTTGATAATTGAAATGATTTTGATATTTCATTGTTTTGTTTTCTTAGTTTTGTTCATTCTATGCATTATTTTCTTAAGAGGTTGTTGCAATTATTTATAGAGGTTGGAAAACTAATAAAGAATGAATCTCTAGGGTTGATAAACTAGGAGGATTGAGATTCAAAGATAATAGTTTTAAAGGGTCTCAAAGGTAAATTTCATACAGAAGTTGTAACGATGTTGAAAGATCATAGTTATTGTGTTCATTTTGTCAAATAGATTGCAGGAGTTTGTGTAGTTTAGAG
This sequence comes from Cryptomeria japonica, assembly GCF_030272615.1. Taxonomy (NCBI): domain Eukaryota; kingdom Viridiplantae; phylum Streptophyta; class Pinopsida; order Cupressales; family Cupressaceae; genus Cryptomeria; species Cryptomeria japonica. The sequence goes on from NC_081415.1 coordinate 265,840,530, forward strand.
TGCATTGTCTAGATTTGAGATTTTAGTTTGTGTTTTTGTTAATAACAACATATATAGAAGGTTATGTTTTGTAGGTAGAGTTTTATTAGATGATTTTTGTTTTTGTGAATGTTGGTGTGAAATTGATTCTAGTTTATGTCAAAACATTGTATTTTCTTATGTATTTGACTCTAAAAAATTGAGGCCTTTGTGTGAATTTCATTTGCAACAAACATTGTGATTATTGTTAGATGTATTTGATAGCAAGAATGATTCCAAAATAATATTTTTATTTGTAATAAAATTTCCCTTATGGTTGCACATAAATCTAGCTTCAATAATATAGTGAGTTTGGTGATTCATTCACCCCATTTCTCTATTTTAAGATTTTGGTGGAAATAAAGAGTTTCATATTTGAGTATGAATTTTTTCAGGGATATTATAGTGGTATCAAAGCCATAATATTGTCATCTTAAAGGTTTGTCAATTATTTTATGCAACAAAATGAAAGGGAAAAGAGATACTTATAATAGAAGAATAATAAAGGGCTCATTGATAACCCTTCATCAAGGAACGCTAAATTAGATTTTCAAAAGAAAGGAGACATTGGGGATATTGAGGATATGCACAAAAAAATCCTTTAATATTTATAGAAGGGTCAGAAGAAAATTGTTCATAGCCTTTTAGAGACAAGAGAGGTGATAAGATTATTTACAAAAAGACTTCAAAACTTAGTGTCCACAAAGGAGAGAGGGAGCATTTTATAAGTTCAACATTGAATACTAATCAGACCATTCCTAAGAAATCAATCTTCTTTCTTGAAGGTGACTCTTCAACATTAGATCCACCTTCCAACCCAATGGAAGAGGTATCAAGAGATCTAATCACTATAAGAATTTTATATGATAATCAAGATGAAAGATTTAGGAATTTAGTTCCTTACAATGACTATGTTACTCAAATACAAAGCATGTTGGATGTGAGGGGTTTTAAACAATATCAGGATACAAGTGGGAAAGAACTAAAGAATAAGATAATAAAATTTCAACTCCAACCTTTGACAGAATAGACAAGATCTCAATTGGGGCCTAGTTACAAACATTACAGACCTATTTCGCACTCAAACCCAAAAAGGAGAAGGATGTAATTCAATTTGAAACATTGCATCTTGAAGGAGCTTCTTATGACTAACTGTGGTATCATTGTATGATTACTCAGGGTCATAACCAGGTAAATTCTTTTGGTGATTTTAGTCAAATATTGCTAGATAGGCTTGAACTTAAAGATGAAGAGGGATATTCAAGAATTTTTTTGGTTTGAAGAAAATAAATTCCATGAGTATGTTGAGAATTTTCAAAAGATCATTGTTATGGTATTGGAAATGTATGAAAATTGGATTGTGTACCTTTTTCTTGAGGGTCTTGAATAGCCAGTAAGGGGTAAATTGCTAAGGATTTTTCACCCTCAACCTTGGAAGAAGCAATAAAAAGAAGTTTGCAGCTTGAGGTTTCTATGCCAAGGAAATATATTTCCCATCAATCAAAACCAACAAATATTTGGCAACATAAAGGGAAATTTTAAAGGAGAAAAACTCCTAAAATCCCTCCATCGAAGAATGTTCCAAACACAACAAATAAGAAGGTAGATGAAGTGGTTGAAAGAAGGGGATAGGAACACAAAAATTTCATGCATTTGCAAAAGCAAAAAGATCAACAACCACTATTTTTTCAATTAATGATGCTAAGATAGGTAAAGTCCTCACTAATGTGAAGGAGATTCAAGATGAAGGAGTTACTTTTTTCAAGTCCTTATTAGCTCCTCTTCCCTCTAAAAATGATAATAATGCTAAATTTAATGATCAAGGAGTCTTAGCCCCCATTCCTTCTTTAGTATCACAACAAGATAATGATATTCTTATGAAATCTTTCACTTTAGAAGAAGTGCATAAGGTAGTTTTTTCACTATCTCTAGACAAAGCACTAGGGCTTGATGGATTCACGACCCTATTTTTCCAAAAATGTTGGTATGTAATTTGTGTTGACTCGGTGGTTGTTTTGAAAGAATCAAGAAGAACCTCTTCAATTTTAAAAATGTTCAATACCACAAATATTGAAATCATCCCCAAAGTTAAGGACCCAAAGACTTTTGCAAAATTTAGGCCTATTTCACTATGCAACACTATCTATAAAATCATCACTAAGGCCATCTATCTTATATTTCTCTATCTAATTCAAAAAATTATATCTCTTGAACAAAGAGGTTTCATTCCTAGAAGGGAAACTTCTGAAGGTGCTCTAGTTGCTCATGAAGTCCTGCACTTAATTCATTCGTCTCAATTGTCTTCCTTTATTGTTAAACTTGACATGATGAAGGCATATGATAGGGTGGATTATAATTTCCTCTTAAAAGTTCTTCACAAATTCGGTTTCTCATAGAAATGGTGTAAATGGATCAAGGCATGTGTCTCAGGAGCTACTTTTTCAGTCATCATCAATGGGTCCCCATTGGGGTTTTTCTCTGGGACTCAAGGCCTTAGACAAGGGGATCCTCTATCCCCTTTTCTATTCATAATCATGGCTAAAGCTCTTAGCAGATTGATCAGTTCTAAGAATGATAGTGGAAATTGCCATGAGATTGTAATTCCAAGAACTAACATTGTTGTCACCCATACTTTATTTGTAGATGACACCCTTCTCTATGGTAAATCATCTAATTCTGAAGCTAAGCACATGAAACATTCCTTGGAAGCTTATTTGTTAGTTTCAAATTAGAGGATTAATGCACACAAATCCAAAATATTCATATTCAATACAAGGTCGGCTGTTAGAAAATAGATTACTAAAATCTTTGGTTTCAAGATTGAGGAACTTCCCTGCACCTATTTCGGCATCCCTTTCTTAATGGGAGCTAATAGGTCTTCTTACTAGAAAAGTGTGATAGATAGAATTAAAGACAAAATTGCAGCCTAGAAAGTTAGATGGCTCTCTCTCTCAGGCATAATAATCCTCATCAAAACTGACCTAACTGCAATCCCTAATTATTACATCTCTGTGCTCAAGGCTCCTAAATCTATTATAACTCGGATAGAGAAAATTATTAGAGAATTTCTCTGGAAAGGTAACTTATCCCAAGGAAAAAAGATTCCTCTTGCTTCCCTAACCAGCATATCGAATGATAAGGTCTCAAGAGGGGTAGGCCTACATGATTTCTCTAAATGAAACTTGGCTTTTGGAGGCAAGCTGGTCTGGAAAATGTATGCTAAACCTAACACAAAATGGTGTCAAATTATGCAAGCGAAATAGCTTGACTCTTCTCATCCCAACAAAATCTTTACAATTTCTAACCCCCCCAAGGGTCTATTATGTGGGACTTCATGATGCTATCTAGAGAAGTGATCACATCCTATATCTCCTGGCAAGTGAATAATGGTGAATCAATCCTTTTCTGGAATGATTCCTAGAATGGGTATACTCCATTATCCCAACTACAAATTTTACAAGGTGTAATTTCATCTGCTATCCAAAAATGGGGAGATAAACTTATTGATTATGTAGTTGCAGTTGAAATTTACTCAAGGAAGGTAATTTGGAAAAATTTATCTGAAATAATTGATGATAATAATGCTTTTGGATTAGTCCTTAAATCTTTATCTCATCGAGTAATTTTTTTATCTAATAAGGAAGATAAAGTGATTTGGACTCCCTCTAAAGATGGTGCTTATTCAGTTAAGCTTTGTTATTGTTTATGGTGAAAATGGATAACAATAATAACAAAATTGAAAGGCTAAATGAATTCAACCACCAAACCCTAGCCTAACAACAACAAAGATCCACCATAACATATGAAGATTACCTAAGACAATGCAAATCAAATGAAATCACAAAGATTATACCATTACATGTCCAATAGGGTTTTGATCTCCATTCTTCCTATCTCCATTGATCTTGCTTGATATATTTGCTCTCAGATTTTATGTGCACAAGAGCTCAACAAAGAACGGAATGTGGTTGCAAGTAGGATCGTAGTGTAGTCAAGTGCATAAAATGATTAGCTAGGTTGATTAGGATGATTGATTAGGGTTTGATAATGAAGGAAGCATCTCCTTATATAGAAGACACAAATATGAAATGGAGGGATAAGATTGAGAGGTGTAAAAGGAGGTCGGCTATGATTAGAGGGTAGGTAGAAGAAATAATAAAATAATGAAAGGGGTAGGTAGTGTATGAATTAAGAGATGAATGACATGTGTCATGGGTAGAAAAGGCTAATGAATTAATTAAATAAATAAATATTTATTTAATTAATAGAAGAAATGAGATCAATTAAATAAATAAAATATTTATTTAATTTAGGAAAAGGATAATTTAAATAAATAAATGTATTTATTCAAATGAGAAATAAGGCTAGAAGAGGATAAATGAATTAATTAAATAATTAAAGATTTATTTAATTAATAGAATAATTAGGCTTAGATAATTAAATAAATAAAATATTTATTTAATTAGACATGACAATTTTGGGTGTTTACAGTTATAAAGCTCTACAACAAAACGTGACTCAAAAAATTAAACAAAGGCCTTTCTTCTTTTGCTGGAACAATATAATTTTACCAAAAGTAGGATGCTTCTCATGGTTGGCCTTTCAAAAAAAAATTCTTACTAGTGACAAACTACATAAACTACAGATTGCTCAACGATTTTTATGTGTTGTATGTGGCCAAGACAATGAGGAAGTTGATCATTTGTTTCTCCAATGTTCTTTTTCCTTTCAATGTTGGTGTTTCATTTTGAAAAAACTGAGTCTCTCTATGCCCCTCCCAATCTCCCTCTGGGAATTATTTCAATCATGGCCAATTTTGTTTAGGTCCTTTTTTTCTTGCATCTAGTGGGTAATGCCAACAATATTCCTATGACTAGTATGGTGGGAAAGGAACAAAAGAATCTTCAGGAATCAATCATCTTCTATTGAATCCTTTCTTGAAAAATTGGAATCAACAATTTCAGAATTGGTTAATTCCTTTGTGCAGAAGCATGCTCATTTGTTATTCACTTCATGGGATGCAAACATTATTAAGGAATAGAAACAGGTTGTTTTTCCTACTACTTTTCTATCATCAAACAATAAAATCAAAATTGATAGGGTCTCTATCATCTGGCAACCTCCTCAGAGTAACTTTATTAAAATTACTTTTGATGGCTCTTCTCGAGGGAATCCAAGTATTTCAAGTGATGGATCTTGCATTAGGGATGATAAAGGGAGATTAAGAGCCTACAAATCATCTACATTGCCTCCAGGTTCTAACAATTTGGCCAAATCTCAGGCTTTACTTCAAGGGTTGATTCTAGCCAAACAAATGGGCTACACTAAAATTCATGTTGAGGGGGATTCCTCTATTATTATTAATGCTTGTAAGTGCAGGATCTCATTTAATTGGCACATTCATTATGTTCTCACTCAAGTGTGGAATCTATTAGACTCTTTTGAGGAAGTTCATCTATCACACACATATAGGGAAGGAAATAGGCTCATGGATAGGTTAGCCAACCTGGGATGTGATGGTGTAGTTGTTGACTCAGCAAAAGATGGGTTTAGTTTAAACTTTATCATTTCTTACCTAGATGATACATTAAAGTCAGATTTGGCCTTTGCAGGAAAAGATTAGCCGCTTAAATAATACTCTAATCATTATTTCAAGTTTTTTTGGTTTGCTTTGACATGATTTTCTGTAAGAAATATATTACGTGTACCAGGATATTATTCATAATCCATATGGTCACATGTGCAAAATTTATTAATTGGCCTATTGGCAGAAGCTCCCTTGGCAAAAACTCTTGATTTGTTATCTTTGAGCATGCGAAAACATTGCTCCATGTGCCAGTATTTACTACCCTTGAAATCCAAGGCTTGAGTAGACACATTTTTATTATTATCTTCTCCTCCAATTTTCTGGCAGGTTTATTCCAGTTTCAATCGGCGAGATTTTTTGCTTGGCAAGCTAATGTTTTCTTTGTGCAGCTAAATATGGAAATTAAAGGGATGGGTGACATGCAGAATTCTCTAGAATGTCATACATGCTGAAGAGAGAATCTTGAATACATTCCTCACAATTACAGGGTTAACATTTTGGTGCAAGAATTGGAGCAACCTTTTTCGTAACACATAACAGATGAACATCTTGGCTTGGTCTTTTTTTCCCATAGTTATCAGGTGCGGAAGAGTATCAAAAGGATACTTGGGGAGCATATTTTGTTTCCCAAATCAAGCAGAGTCATTTCCCCCTCTCAGTTGGTTTCAGTTTTCCTCTCTAATGCTCTCGACTTTCTTCAATCCATGCCTCTACTGGAAATTATAGCTGCTAAAGTGGTCAGAGATGCTTTCCTCCCATACAATAAGATTTTGCTTGCAGTGCAGAGGTATGACTTATGGGTTGGAGCAGCTCACATAGGTGGTATCTTTCCAAGGCAATTCTTCCTTAACAAACATGTTTTCCTTTCAATCTACGACAACATCAAACACTCTCTAGAAATGCAAAATTATGCTCTTATTCAGAGGATTTTAGACAAACATTATAGGGACATTGGGCATGAAATGATGGTTCAAATTAAACAGAAAGTCAATGCCCATCTTATTCTCCTTCACACTCCTTCTAGTGATACAAGAGACCTGAATTCTCAATCGGTTGCTCTGCATAATCCAGTGCCAGATCTCAATGCTCCTCCTCAGCATGGCTTTATTTTGGATGGTGACAAAATTGGTTCTACTTCACTTTAGCAGGTCACTTGGGGGTATGATCTTACCTACTAATTTACATGATGACATGGAAAGGTTTCCAACGGTTATGGAAGAATAGATATCTAAAGGGCTCTATTTCAAAAAATTTGCTATGGTAGAAACTCGACATTCCCTTCAGCGGATATTGGTATTTTTCTGATTGGTTGGCTTCTCAAATTTTGCAACCAATATTTGTCGGCATCACTTGGGCTTGCTTGGATTTCTATGATAATTACTGATTATCATCTTTGTAAAAGGGTCATTGGCCTTGTTTTGGGAATGACCCTTTAGATTTTAGATATTAGGATTTAGGTTTTAGTCTTTAGTTTTTTAGGTCTCTGCTTTGTCAAGTCGAGCTATAACCGAAGGTTTTCTCCCCTGGCTCTTTCCTTTCGGTATGCTCATCGAGCTAGGTTTTTTTGTAACATCTTTATTATTATATTAATATATTTAAGTGGTCTCCCACTTTTGCCTTAAAAAAAAAGAAGGTAGATGAAGTGTCAAAATTTTAACTTCAAATGAAGAAGCTTTGCTTCACTTGTAGAGAACCTTGGGCTCCAAGATGTAGATTGTTGGGTAAAGGACAAGTGCATTTTATTGAAGTTGTTTCAAATTCTAATACAAATGATAATGAAGAAAGTAGAAGAAGAAAAAGAAATCAACAAAGGAGTCACTATAGAAACCCTATCTAAAGCACCTAGATGTCCTCCATTTAGAGATCAAGGATTTGTATATGGTCAAAGAAAAATCATCCTCATTTATAGTGATGCAACCCACAATTTCATAGATGAGAGCTATGTGGTTAAAAGATGATTGAAAACTAAACAATTTAAAGGTTTTAATGTCATTTTTGTTGATGGTTTCACCATACCTTGCAATTGAATAGTTCATCAACTCAGAATGACTTTGAGTGATTATGAGTTATGTGATGATTTTTATGTTGTAAAAACTAAATAAATTGATATCATATTGGGTATTCAATTGTTGTATTCAATTAGAGGATAGTATACTATAATGGATGGAAAAATGGGAATTAGGGTTTTACTAAGAAAATCCACTAAATATCCCAATTAACCAAATTACATTGAAAGGGAGTTTAACCCAATAAATCTAGGGTCAATCCCAATGGGAAAGAGACTGATATTTTGATTGGATTCAGCTAGTTAGTATTGATTATCCTCTTTCTTAATTGAATTTGTAATGTAATTATGAAATTAGGGCAAAATAATGAATTATTGAAGTAAATCGATAGAAACAGTAAGCTACATATATCCCATTGAGCCACAAACTTTGATCTGGGCAAAAGGAGATGTCTAGAACTTGTTCTCAAAATTTTGGCTTGATTTTTTAGGACCAAGTAGCACAGATATGCCCTAGTCCTCTAAATTTTCCACTGTCAAAAGTTGAACTTGTTCATCACTATTAACATTGCCAGAATTCATGAGTACAAATTTGCACCTATTTCTTGGACACAAAAAGAAAGGTAAATATGTTGGGAATATGGATTTTCCCTAGGCCAAACCATGTTATGGAACTAACCATAAAATTGAATTGACAAATGTAATGAAAGACTGTAATAAAGTACTTTCCTTTTGAGGGAAAGACTGAATCTAAAATGTAATTCTTGAAACCACAATGTTTACCTTGATGAAGTTTTGTTTATCTTCACAAAAATCTTTTAGGGTTTCATGTAGGATGTCTTCATAAAATATTGATCATGAATTCTATCTTTAATGCTTGAACTTGACTTCACTTATGCTCCAATTCTTGATAAATGACTAATTTCTTGCACTCACTTGAATTTGCTAGAGTGTAATTGAGATCTTGATTTTGGTTTAGTTATAATGAGAGGGGTATACCTCCTTTTATACTTGCCTACCCAAAAATTCAATTAAATTTTTGGAGGAGGCTGACACAAGAGCCAAATTCCTACTCATTTGTGATGACCATTATGAGGCTTCAATTTGGGGCTTAATTAAGAGGCTGAGAGAATGGTATGCCTTGGCCCTAGAAATCAAGACAACAAAATGGGGGGAGAATTGGGAAGATGATGAAAATGTAGGGTAGATAGGTGGTGTGAGAAAAATTAGCATTATAATCAGGTTTTAGAAACTAACATATGAAAGTGAGGCCTAGGTGAGGACAAAATTGTAGGCAAGTACAATTTAGGATGCTACATGTAGCCCCCACTTTAGCAAGAGTAGGAGACTAAGAATACTCATAGTAAATTACAAAGTTGTATTGAAAAATTTCACCAAGATATCAAAGAGACAAGACACACTAATCCCCTAGGGACTTTAAGATCTTACTATAATATTAAGATAAAAGGGACAACATAAGAAAGGAGAATGAGAGAGAACATGATTGCACTAGCCTAGTAAGATTTTCTTACTATGAGTCATGAAAAAGAAAAATACCAAATTACAAAGAAAAAGGCTCAGTTTGCAAAGTAACTTGAGTATGAAAACATATTATGGTGCGTGCAAAAAGTGTAAAATTGAGTGGAGTGTATGCCCCCATGTTAAAGAGATTGCATACACCTTATTGGGAGCAATTGCTTTAATGTAGAATGCATCCAAAAGATAAGCATGTTACCACAATTACATGTCACCAAGAAAGGACAAATCAAAGGATAATGGTCACAAAACATATATGAAAATGCACATAAGGGATCCACTAACTTGTTGAATGTCCAAACAACTAAGAGGGGAGTGAATTAGTTGTTAATTAAATTTTTAATTATTTCACAGATCTAGAATAACCAACTTATAAATTATTTAACATGAACAAATGTAAACATGAAAGCACACACATATACATAAAGAAATCATACACAATGAATTCTAGATATTACATGGAAAACCCAAGAAGGGGAAAACCACGAAGAATCTTAGTTCTCAATATATGACACCTGTCAGGGTGACACTAGTTAAGGTGATTTTACAGAGGTGGCTCACTGCCAGAATGCTCACTACATGAGGGCTCAATGCCCAAAAAGCTCATTTTTAGAAGAGAAAGAAAGAAAAGAAAATCCACCACTATGATACAACTGCCACAAACAGTAATGTTAGAATAGCCTTCAGTGCCTAACATCACACTACACACCTTCACACAACTTATCACATCAATCATTAGTTGGATTTAGCTTTTCAATCTCACATCTTCCATACCTCATTCATTTTGATCATCCTTTACTTATATTATCCTCCTGACTACATAACCTTCCAAGTCGGTCAAATATAATTTGAAATAGATCTACACTAAGCATTCATGTGGTGGAAAGAAAATGAGAAGTGGACCACAACACAACACACTACATCAGCCAAATCAACACATTACACATCCATCACAAATATTGTAGCCAAAACAAGATTCATATGGCACACAAATGTCATTGCACAATCTCCAATTCTGGATCAGATTGGACCCAAAATGGCACTTCTCAACTCAGAATAATAAGAATGGAACCAAGATAAACATGAATCCAAGCAATCAACACCATGTCAAAAAAAAAAAAAAATCTAGATCACAAACAACACTATCAATTATTAATCAACACTGAACATCATCCAAAGCACAACTTCTGGAGAACCAATTAGTTAGGAAAACATATTTTGTACCACCAACTCAGAAAAACCAATACTTGTATAGTATGTTGACATCAATGACAACCATATCAACACCATCAACATCACATTTGTAACATAACTCTAGGGTCAGTATGCCCTTATCATAAATAATGTATATCAATAATATTTGCATTTAATTGACCTCATCCCCCAAAGGTAGTGGAACTACAAACATGAAGAGAACATATGTCATTTTGAGTCAAAATGGAAGAGACCAAAAGAGATCTCAACACTTTGCATCATCCCCAAGTAGACAACACAGGAGAGAACATATAGAAGAATTGAGATACAAATAGAAGAATGTCATAATAGATTCAACCTCTTTACTACCTTGCACCAATTAAGTAACAAGGGTCATCCAGAGAGAACCTAACATAACACAAAAAAAAACATATCAAGAAACACATCATAGGGGAAACACATTATGAACAAGCAAACACACAAGAGAGGTGTTGGCAATATGGATGAATTGATTATGTGTTTCATTGATGTTTTGTCATTGATGTCAACACTACTTGTTATGGTTGGTTACTAACAAATAGTTTTTGGTTACCGATAGAAGATCTAGTGTTACCGGCAAAAGGGACTATCTATTGGACACTTCCAACATGATTGGATCAATGGAGTATGTTCAATTTTATGTGTTACATGCTTCTGGAGCATGTTTTGGTTAGTTGGTATTGACTTGGTAATTGGATTCTATCATACACTCTTTTAAACCCTTACCGACATGGGTTTAAGGTTTAATCGGCAGAGCTTTCACTATGAAACTTTGACAAAATGCTAAGTGGTGTTGGTGTGGCTTCTAGATGGAATTCAAGATGCAAAAGGTGATCCTTGATCATGCCTCAACTATTTGAAGACATTTCTTTGGCATGGTGGACCCAGATTAGGTCCGATGCCTATTTAGGTTATGGACTAGTAATATGTTAACGTGTTCTCTACATGTTACCAGGATGATTTATGGATTGGTTATTGTTGTTTTGGTCTTAATCCGACATGGCATATCATTGTAATATGGATGTATGTAATGATCATATTGTAATATCTTTTAGGTGGCCGACCTAATTGGTTTAGGCCTTAGAGTTTGTATAAATTGATGTAAGATATCATTGTAGATCATATGGTATGGTATGGGAATGGAAAAGTAGTATCGTGGTCGTGGAATGCATTATCATATGTGAAGGAGATTTGGTCGATCATAGGTGATCGAATTGGGTTTAAGGAAGAGGTCAAAGGCCTCCGATATTGAGGTTATCCAAGATTGTAATTGAGCATGGTAGATGCTATCTCTAGTAGTTCATTATTCTAGATTGTTGTCCATTTATCTTGAGGTGGTTATAATCTCTCTGTAGTCAGTGAAACTCTTTTGTAATGAGTAGTATGCTCTAGGTAGTATGCCTTCCTGCATGTGCAGGGCCCTTATTATATCACATACTTTTTGCAGAAGTATCATCTGACTGTGGGTAGGCTTCCCACCGTGGTTTATCCCTTTCCAGTTTTTCCATGTACAAATCATTGTGTTATGTGGTATGGTTGCACTGTGTTAATTCTCTATTTCATTCTTAGGTTTTATTGCTTACCAGTATCTGTTTCTTCTATTTCAATATTCAATGTTTACATGATTCAGTTAAAGGTTATTAAGTGGTTTGATTGACATAATCTGTTAACAACTGATTCACCGCCCCCCCTCTTAGTTGTTCATCAATTATCCTAACAATTGGTATCAGAACCTTGGTCCTCTTTTGCAAAAGCTTAACTACTTGAGGTAGATCTTATGGCAACTAATCCACCAACAACTATTTTTAGAAGAGAAATCCCTAAGCTTGATGGATCAAATTACAGGATATGGAAAATCCAAATGGAGACTCATCTTAGATGTCTTGGTGAGGATATTTGGGAGATCACTAAGAAAGGATATACACCTTATTATCTGGAATCTGGAAATCCTACTCCTGCAGACCTAGACAAGAATATTAAAAATGATTACAGAGATAGAGAAGCCCTTTTGTGTGCACTTACTGATCAGCAAATCATGGGATTGAATGATAAATCATCAGGAAAGGTTATGTGGGATAAATTGCAAACTCTGAATGAAGGTGATCCTACTGTCAAAATTGCTAAACTTGACGGTTACCAGGTAAGGTATGAAAACTTGAAGATGGAAGATAATGAAAGGATTGTTGTATTTATAGAAAGAGTAAATGAAAATGTTATGGGAATTCAATGTTGTGGAGGATCTCTTAGTGAAGATGAAATAGTTTTCAAAGTCTTGAGAGCCCTTCAACCAGCTTACAAGATGAAGGCAACTGCAATTAATGAATTGAGAACAATGGAAAACACTTCAGTTAACAAAGACATTTTTATTGGGAAATTGTCTTCTTTTGAGCTTGAAGAATTTGGATCTTCTAGAGCTGCAAAATTTGAACTTGTTTTTCATGCATCATCATCTACCAGAAAAAGTGATTGGAAAGAATTATATGCAAAATAATTGGAAGATATGAGGAAAGAGGATGAATAATTTGAGCAACTTGAAGCCCTATTTGCTAGAAGAGTACCTAAAGGACCGACAGGAAGTAAGTATGAAGGAAAAGCACATTTTAAATGTTTTGCATGTAATAAGATTGGTCATTTTACATCTAGATGTCCTAAAAGGAATGCAAGATTTGAAGAGATAGTTAAGAAATCATTTAAGCCTAACCAAAACAGATATAGATTTAAGAAAAGTAAACAGTGCTACATAGCAGATGAGGAAGGAGTAAGTGATGACTTTGAGGATGAACTGGCTATAGACTATGCTAGTGGATCTGGTAATGGAAAGGAATGGGTGTTCTATGCTTTAAAGGAAGATGAACCAGAACTGGGTATCATGAATAAAGAAAAGGCCTTGGTAGCAAAATTTGAAGACAAGGATGAATGGGTGATTAATAATGCATGCTCACATCATATGACTGGAGATAAAAGAAAATTTCTATCCCTACAAGAATAAAATGGTGGTCAAGTTAGATTTGGAGATGACAAAGTATGTATGATCAAAGATAAAGGTATTATTTCTCAAGATGGCAAGCATAATACTAATAATCTCTATTATGTAGAAGGTTTAAAGCATAATATTTTAAGTGTTGGTCAATTGGTGGACAAGGGTTTCCAACTTCAGTTTATGGATAGAAAATGCAAAATCATTAACAAAACTAGTTTGGAGATTGCAACCGGTACTCAGACTAGACATAATATCTTTCACTTGAATATTGGTAATAAGACATGTTTGATTGCTCATGTTGATGAGAGTTGGTTATGGCATAAGAGGTTGTGTCATGTTAATTTTGATTGTATTGTTAAGATCAGTTCAACTAAGGCAGTTAGAGATATACCTAAGATTATGAAGCCTCATAATTGAGTATGTAAGGAATGTCAATTGGGAAAGAAAGTTAGAACTTCTTTAAAGAGCATACATGATAAATCTAATGATGTACTTGATTTGATTCACACTGACTTATGTGGTCTGGCAAGGACTAGAAGCTTTCAAGGTGATAGGTATTTCATGTTGATTATTGATGATTATTCTAGGATGATGTGGGTGACTTTTCTTAGGGAGAAGTATCAAGCCTTTGAAAAATTCAAGATCTTTAAAGCTAAGGTAGAAATAGAAACTAAATTGAAAAATAAATATCTAAGATCTGATCAAGGTGGTGAGTTCACTTCTCATGAATTTAATAGTTATTTTGAGACAAATGGAATTAGGAGATAGTTATCTGCACCTAGGACTCCTCAACATAATGGAGTAGTGGAAAGAAAGAACGGAACCATTTTGGATGCAACAAGAACTATGATGATGGAAGCCAAATTGCCTCACATCTACCAGAGAGAAATAGTGAGTACAACAATCTAGACATTCAAGAGAGTTCACATCAAAGGTGAAACCAGTAAGACCCCATATGAATTATGGTTTGGACATACACCTATTGTTAAATATTTCAGAATTTTTGAAGTAAATGTTATATAAAAAGTGATGATTCAATTGGGAAGTTTGATCCTAGATGTGATGAAGGGATATTTATTAGTTATTCAATTAAAAGCAAAGCATATAGATGTTATAAAAAAAGAATGTAGAAAATTGTCGAGAGCGCAAATGTGAAAGTGGATGAACAATACAGAAATCAATCTATATCATATGATAGGGAACCAGTGGTGGAAATGATCACAACTGAACTGACAATGCCTCAACCGTTACAGGAAATTGAGATAGTTACACTAGAACAATCAGAAAATTCAATTGTGACTGATGATCAGAGTAGTGAACCCGAAGTTCAAAAGACACCAAGGTATGTAAGGTTAAATCATTCTAAAGATCAAATCATTGGAGATAGGAACAAGGGAGTTATGACAAGAAGAAGACTGGAAAATGAAGAGGTATGTCTTATTTCTCAAATTGAGCTGAAATCTATTATTGAATCTTGTAAAGATAAACATTGGTTGAAGGCTATGGAAGATGAATTAGATCAGATAGAAAATAATGAGACTTGAACTTTAGTTCCCCAACCTAAAAATAAGAATGTTATTGGAACTAAATGGGTTTTTAGGAATAAACTGAATGAGTATGGTCAAGTTGTAAGAAACAAGGTTATATTGGTATGTAAAGGATATTCTCAAATGGAAGGAATTGATTATGGTGAGACATTTGCACCTATAGCTATAATTGAAGCTATTAGACTATTTTTTGCCTATGTAGCTTATAAGAACTATAAGGTCTATCAAATAGATTTTAAATGTACATTTTTAAATGGTGAACTTGAGGAAGAATATATATTCATCATCCTAATGTATTTTCACTGACAGATGATAAAGATATGGTTTACAGATTGAAGAAAGCTTTATATAGATTGAAACAAGCTCCTAGAGCTTGGTATGCAAGGTTGGATAAATATGTTTTGAAGCTTGGTTTTACTAAAGGCTGTGTTGATAGTAAATTATATTATAAGAGCACTGATGATGATATTCTAATTATTGAAGTATCTTTTGATTATATCACTTTTGGAGGAGAGGATAAATTGTGCATGAATTCTCTAATAATATGAAGAATGAATTTGAAATGTCCATGATTGGTGAAATGATATCTTTCTTAGGTTTGCAGATTACTCAAACTGACAAAGGCATTTTTATCTGTCAAACTAAGTATCTAAGGGAATTGTTGAAAAAGTTTGGTATGGATAATTCTGAACTGGTAAGTACTCCTATGGTGACTAGTGAGAAATTATCTATCAAAGATGCATCTACACCAGTAAATCCGACAAGGTATAAGTCTATGATTGGTGGCTTGTTATATCTAACTTAGACTAGACCAGATATTATGAATGTAGTAAGTATTGTTTCAAGATATCAAAGTAATCCTAAAGAAAATCATGAATGTGGAGTAAAGAGGATATTCCGGTATTTGCAAGGAACAACATAATATGGCTGATGGTATTCTAGAGATATTGACTTTAGTTTATGTGCATATACATATTCAGATTGGGCAGGAATACTGATGACAGGAAGAGCACTTCTGGTGGAGCTTTCTTTCTTGGAAATAAATTGGTTTCATGGATCAGAAAAAAATAGTCATGCATTTCTTTATCTACTGCAGAAGCTAAAATGTTGCAGCAGCAACTAATTGCACTCAAGTCTTGTGGATGAAGCAAATATTGAAGGATATCAAGGTAAATTGTAGTGAACCGGTAGTTATCTATTGTGATAACTCTGCAGCTATTGACATGTCTAAGAATCTGGTATTTCACTCTAAGACTAAACACATTGCAGACACCTAAAAATCTCTCATTGATCATGTATTAATTGTTCCTCTAATTGATTAAATAATTCTTTAATTATTTAATCAATTTAATTAATCTTATTCTTCTAATTTCATATTTCCTCATTATCTTACTAATTATTCTATTTCCTATTCTATCATCATTTAAATAAATTCAATTTCAATTTCTATCTCTCTGATCAACTAATCATTCAACCCTCTTCTAAATATTAATTAAATATTTATTATTTAATTAATTATAATTTAATCCTTTAAATTAAATAGTCTTTATTATTTAATTAAATTCCATTTTTAAATAATTAAATAGTTTCTTTAAATTATTTAATTAACTAATTAATTCTTCCATTTCCAAATCCCCAAATTCTAATTTCATTTAATTTCATATTCTTCTAATTTCTTCCAAATTCAAATACATGTGCATGATTTCAAAAATCAAATTGAAAATCAAAGTCAAGTTCTAAATATATTCAAATACTAAATTGAATTAAATAAATTCAATTATTTGAATTAAAATCTCATGCAAAGATTAAATTGAAAGTCTAAGTCTAAATACAAGCACATGCTAAATTAATTAATTAAATCATTTGTCTCTCTAGTCTCTATTTTCATCTTCTAGTTCTCTTGGTCATCTTCTTTATTTCCTCCAATCATTCTTTTTCTTCCTTCAGTTAGCTTTTTTTCAATCAGTTAACTCAATTAATCTATTCAATCTATTTTGTTTCACCTCGAAGTCAATAGTTCAACTATCAATCAGCATGTGAGCCCACTTGAGTTCCACCTCTTGATCAATTTGTTCCACCTTTCAATCAATCTTCTCCAAAAATCTATAAATTGAGCATTCAATCTCCATTTTCAATAATCATGAACTTTGAATCTTTGTGTCAATTGCAGGTTGCCAATGCAATATCTAAGAGCCATCATACCATAGAGAAGAGAAGAGCAATGGAAGATATATGCAGTCATGAAATAGAGAGTCTTTAATTGATTTCATTTGAAGTTCCTATTTTACTTGATTGTGTTATTTTATTGTCTGTTTGTTAGAATTCTTTGATTAGATAGGGATTCATGATTTCCCTTTTTCTTCTAATTGATATTTTATAAGATGAATTTTACTTGCACACATTTTCGTGAACCCGACATGAAAAACAACTAATTTACCTTCTTTGTTCTCTGTGTAATTTTTGCAGGTTGTATGGATTTTTTCATTTTTTACAAATTTTGCACAGATTTTGAGAACAAATTTTCATCATGCAATTGCATAGATAGTGCTACACATTCGACCTGACAGGGTCACGCAATTGATCATGCAATCGCCCTTTCCAGATCACGCATTTGCACAAAATTATTGTTTTGCTATTTTTATTTTTATATCCTTTATGTTCTCTGATTTGTTTAATTCTATCTAAAATTGAGTAAATCTAGAAACGGATTATTTATATTTCATGATTTTATTATAACAGTTTATGGCATGAAAGGTACAATTCAGGATCTTAGGTGTTAGAAGGACAAAGGAACAAAAAAGATAGGCCAAACACTATCAACGGGTTCGCCAAGCATAAAAGCAGATACAAGATTGGGAAGATCAACCAACCTTTGATAGATACAACAACTTAGTTCTCTCATATCAAGTTAAATATTATCTAATCAATATTGAATAGATGATGAGAGATTTGGCTAGGGCCTCACAATTGGTTTTGCAAGTTTCTGATCAGGTTTAGCTTAATTTTTTTTGTGTGTGTGTTATCTACCTGTTTCTCATGCAATCGTCCTATTTGGATTATGCAATTGATATGTTATTGTCATGCATTCGAGTTGTCAAAATTATGCATTCGCTATGTTATGTTAATGCATTGGGTCTGTCAGTGTCACACAATCGTGCAGGTATTGTCACGTATTTGTTTTTGTCAATTTTTTATTTTCTATCTTTTGTTGATTTGATTTTACTACTAATCATCTATTTGCAACCTGTGGTGAATTTATAGAAAGGATCAGATTAGTATTAGATCAATTGCACTCATAATCTCACACTTCATCTTTTGGTGCTTAAATGCAACAACAGCTAAAATGGACATGCATGCATAATATCACACTTCATCTTGTGGTGCTTAAAATCAACAACAGTTAAAATGGACATGCTCACACTTCATCTTTTGATGCTTAAAATTAACATTGGCTAAAATTGACATGCATGTATAACACCTCAATTTGGGCTTAAAATCAACAATGGTTAAAATTAACATGCATGCCTTCATATTTCAATTTGGTGTTTAAAATGGACATGCACGTGCATATTCAACACTCAATTTGGGCTATAAAATGAATGTGAATCATGCTGCATTAGATTAAATCATATTTGATTTTCTTAAGGTAAAGAATTTTTATCGTATTTGGGGTGGACCTACTATTGCATTAACTAAATTTCCACCTACCTTTAGGGTCTTGAGAGAAAGGAAGGAGGTGACAATGACATCCATTTTTATTTTATTCCACATAGTGAGGGGTATCTTTGACTAGGGATTTCATCACCCCACATAGGTACTTCGAATTGGGATGCGTTGGGGATATCATCTCTCCCAGCATACTCTCAAGTGGTTTTTTCGAGCTGCTATATAAATATACTTGTCAGGCGGCTAGAGTGTTGAGTGAATTCAACATTTGTGGGGGCCTTCCCTGCACTGATAAGCTCAACTAAAGTCTTAATTGGCTTTCTCTAAGAATCCGTCATTGGATCGGGACCCCTTGAAACCTTATACTATGAACCAATTTAGTAGCCCAAAATCCTACATTCAATTATTCCAAGAGTGTGGATCCTACCCCATAGATACCCCTCATGTACCTTACATTATGAGACAAAAATTCCTTGGTGATAAGATCTTTGGATCTTTGGGGTAAGAGAGACTGGCATGCCCGAGAAGTGTGTGTTGTGGAGTGGAGCAAGTGCTGCCATACTCTCTATCTACCCATCTTGTTTTGGTATTTTGTTGCAGGGGCCTCATTGAATGGTGTCCACTTTCCAGCCTAAGATTGTATTCTGTGTTTTTTTATGTATCGTTGTGTCAGACCAGTATTAAGTCAATCCTTTGGGCTATTGCAGGCCCTATCCTATGTATCTCTAAATTTTCTGAGATTGTTTGAAAAACCAGTTCAGTCAGCTATATTTACCTCCAAACAATTATTCTTAGACTTGGAAAACCACAAAACTTGTCCTACACATAGAATTACTGAAAACAAAGTCCATTTTTGAAACCCAAAACTCAAAGTTTTATACACTTGTGACCCTAGGAAGTCCTTGAATAGTCCTCACTTACGTCCTTACTATCCTCCTAAGTCCTTGCATAGTCCTCACTTATGTTCTTACTATCATCATAAGTCCTTGCATAGTCCCCATTCACGTCCTCATTATCATTCATTGTCATTGCATAGTCTTCATTTTATGTCTGCATTATCATCCTCATATACATCTTCATCTAGATCTCATATACATCTTCATCTAGATCTCATATACGTCTTCATCTAGATCTCATATACGTCTATCTTAGTCCATTATCATTTACAGTCATAGAATACGTCGTAATGGGTCTACCAGGTGATGGTTTGTTCCCCTTCGAGCAACCTAATCTTGTACCAAACGACGGTCAACTAGAAATCATTGACGGTCTAGATAACTTAGCCTGGGATTCAAGGAGAAACAAACCTCAGTATATAGGAGTCAAGTATGAGATAAATATCAAGTCTAGGATTTCCCATAGAATTGATAGAGAGATTGAGACAGAACGTCTAAGACAAGAAATGGAAAAACTTGCATTACAGAAATCCAAAAATACTCAACAAGTCTCATATCAAAATCCTCAATAGACAGTCTAGTCTAGTTTTGCATACTTCATACCTACATCTACACTCTAGCATTAGTCAATGTCTTACATAAAACCACTCTCATATAGTAGTCTTAAATACCTGTCACAAGGTCACAAAAGGCAAAAGGTATAATGGACCCAAACAACGACCAGTCTGTAAATCCAACTTGGAATATAGACATATCAACTAGTCAACAATCAGGTTCTTAGGCAACGTCTACCTTAAATAAATTACAACATTTAAGAAAAGAATAAATTGAGTCAGCTCAACAAGATCCACATGTCCTTATGATCTTAGATGCACTTATACATAGTGATAGGGACAAATATCTCTCGTTGTTATTACAAAATGGGGAAAAACTACCTGAAGATTTTGATGTCACAAAGATCTTACCACTAGGAAAACACCACCCATAACACAAATGCAAGCAATGACCTCTAGTTTTCTTCAAAATGTACCTATCCAAACAAATGTCAATACAAATGCAAACTTTCAAACAAGTGCATCATCTTCGGCGATCAATGTTAGTATACCAACACAAAGCATACCAATAATATCAACTATCTCAGCACCTATTCAAACACAAGCAACAAGCACAACCCAACCTCCGGTTTCCTATTCTATAGGATCAACATATGGTCACCAAAATTCAAATCTAGGTCTTACCAATACAACAAGTACAACTCAACCAAACATGGGTTCACATATCACTTATTTCACGGTACCTAGTGGAATGAACAACACACAAAATTATAATCATGGTACCTTCCAACAAGCTCCTAGTTATGCAACCACAAATCCTTTTGTGGGACATACACAAACACAAGGTGTACCGTTGACCCAAATAGATATTCTGACACAACAATTACAGAATTTGCAATAACAAATGATGACCATGCAGACCGGTAATGATAAAAAGAGCTACACAATGTAGGACTTACATCCTTATCCATTTGATCACACATTATACATGCCGCCTTTCCCACAATATTTTGAAACACCTAAATTTGACAGATATCAAGGGTGATCCTAGAGACCATATTAGAGAGTTTTTAATGACATGTATAGAGGTTGCAACATAAGATACTTAATGAGACTATTTCCTAAAAGTTTGGGGGGTCCAGCTTTATAGTGGTTTTCACATTTACCACCAACCATCACATCATGGGGAGAATTAGCTGAACAATTTATTGCAAACTTCTCACATAACATTGAAACCCTGGTTACTTTGATGGACTTGTGTGCCACTAAAAAATATGAGAATGAAACATTTGCATCCTCCATACAACGTTGGAGGGCTCTTTATAGGAGGTTGAAAATAGTTATCCCAGAAACATAGCAAGTGGATATGTTCACAGAAAACTTGATTCCCAAGATTAAATATCCAATACAAATGCTATGTTTAACCACATTCAAACAAATCATAGAAAAAGCTCTCAAATGTGATAAGGGACTAGTGTAATAAGGGACTACTGTAACAAGGTCCTTTCAAATCCACATGGTGGAATGATAATGGTTTATGTGATTATCATCGGACTAAAGGTCACAAAACAACAAGTTTCTACAAATTGAAAAACTTGGTCCAAGCTATGATAGACCAAGGGGACATCACAATCGATACTGATAAAACCTCAGCAAACACAAATCATACAATTTTTAAGGATCTATTCGTTAAGCATGACAAAGGGAAAGCTACCACATCAAGTACTCAAGACAATACAACTAACTACACAAAGGTCTCATATGACTACATTATTCATGCCATTAGCTCAAGAGATATAGTAAACAATGATTCACAAGAAACACTTGATTAATATGAGCAATATCAAGACACTCACATGGATGATAACCAAATTTGAATGATATCGGAGGCACCAAAATATGATGATGATAGAAATCTTTGGCTCAGAGACTAGGGGCATGATCAACCATCTCATTTAGGTTGGTTTGAAGATGAACTCATAGAACACATCATGGATGCCAAACATATACATAAAGACTATGAAGAAGGATTCAACATAAATCTTGATAACACAACATATGATACCAACAAAATCTATAAGTCATATGATACAGTTTCTATGATCACCATAACTCCCAGAGATAGAGACTATGTAGTAGTTACTTGCAGATCAAAGGTAACTTTACAAAGAATACAACAAAATCATCCACTAGCAGTAGGGACCTATAATGTTGTTGAGCAACTTAAGAAAAATCTAGCACAAATATCATTATTTGAACTTTTGCGTATTTCACCCACTCATAGAGCTATAGTGGACAAAGTACTTCAAGATTCTGTAGTGGACAGAGATATAGATGAAAATGCCTTCCAGTCTATGGTAGGAAATTTGACACAAGGCACTCATATTGCATTCATAGAACAAGACATTCCTAGTGATAGACTGCTTCATAACGACCCACTACATCTAAAAGCCTACATACATAAGAGAAGAATCAGAAGAGTACTCGTAGATGGAGGAGCTAGTCTAAACATTTGTACTTTAAAACTGGTTAAGGCACTAGGATATTCTGAACTTCACATTGATTCATCCAAGAGGATAAATATTAAGGTATACGATGATGAAGAATGTCCATCAAAAGGCATTGTAATATTACCCGTATAAGTGGGACCTATAACAACAGAGGTCACTTTTAAAGTCTTGGATAGAGAACTGGGATATAACATGTTATTGGGCCACCCATGGATCCACACCATGCAAGCAGTATCATCCACATTTCATCAGTGTGTCAAATTCCCATATAATGGTATTGAAATCACCATAAAGGGTGATCCAAATCCCTTCCAACATTGGAATTACTTGAAAGAAACTATGGATAATCAAGTACCTATTAATCAAGTTGCACCTCTCACTACACAATTGGAGGCATTAACAATCATAGAAATAAAAAAGGATATGCCTACAACATCCTCCTTACAAATAAACAATATGGGTTGTGGAGAGTATTCTATTGCAAATACTTTAAGTGGGAAACAATTGTCTCTATTTCCTAAGCCTTTTGGGAAACCTCAAAATACAGTACAAAAAAAAGACAAAGGAAAAGAAATTGTTAGATACATAGACTCATGCTCTTTCATTAGATGGGGTGACTTACAAGAAGAATCCTTGAATGAAGATGTTAACCATTGGATATATAGAGAAGAAGATCATATGACAATACCTAGAATACCCACAGATCGGTATGGAAATGGATTCAAAATATTGTAGAGACATGGATTTGATGGTACCATAGGCCTAGGGATACAGAAACAAGGAAGAATAGAGCCTATTGCTCCTAATGATAATCTAGGGAATCAAGGATTGGGGTATAAGCATGTACCACATATCACAGAGGCAAGACAATGTACCCTTGATATACTAAATCGACCAATGAAACTATCAAAATACATACCACAAAGGTATTTGTCCACGCAGGTGCTTCCATCTTCATCTCAAACAAGTAATCAAGTACCCACATCGCCTAGTGTGGAATCAAATGGGGAAGATATGAGACAATTCCTGCAAGAACCTAGCACCGAGTCACAAAATAATGCAGTTGTTGACACAACAGTATAGGCTAATGTTGCAATAGATGCAGGTTCACCACCACCAAATGAATCTCATCCATGGTTATTGTCACTACTTCTTCCATGAGAAATAGCTCATGCTCAACCTAATGAATCAAATGAAGAAAGACTGCAAAGGCTTATACCAGGCTTAAGAAGGATAACTATTATTCAAAGAAGACCAGTCAATCTACAACAGAATCGGCGGCAAGAACAAGAAGAAATAAGTGATGATAGCTCACATGATGAAACATACATTGAAAGTGAGATAGACTCTCATGACTATGAGTTCTTATCACTCCATGATTTTAGCCCACCAACAAGTGTCATATTAAGGTATCAAATAAAGCCTACACAAGATGAAAATACACAAAGTCATTCAAACAATCAAGTCTTTATGTTATCAAAGTCTACTATGGAAGGGAGTATTGATTTACCCCTTGTACATTCACACTTGATTGATTGGGGGCAAGAAGGAAAACCAAAGCTGGATATGTTTGAAAATGACGAAGCAATTATAGAATTTCTTGGAGACAAAGAGGGATTTCCACAAGCTGATCACAAACCAAGGTTTGTTGTAGACTTGGATAGAACAACATACTTTGGAGAAGAAAGTACTTCTACAATAGAAGATAAAGATAAAACTACCCATAATGGCAAGAGCAATTTGGGTAACCTTCTTATTGAAAGAGAAAGTTCAACATTGCTTATAGAAGAAACAAAAGAAGTAAACATAGCAGAAGGAGAGATTGTACATAACATCCTGTTGATGGGTGTTTTCACACACTCACCAATAGTCAGGTAGTTTATGCAAATAGTCACCACCTCCCCTGAAAAGTAATGAGTTTAGAAGATCTCACTACTCCAAGGTCTTTCTAGTCGGGTCTTGATGGTGATGGATAACCCAATGGTTGATGTGGTTATACCTGTAAAGGGGCCTGCTGGTTATGGATAATTGCACTTCCTCTCTTTTTGTATTTTTATGTTTTAAGATTCTCTGGGAAATAAAATGTGAAGCGTAAAGGGAAACAAGAAACTAACAATAAAGATCAATATAATGATAACTTAATGAACTACTCAATTAGTTCCCTCCAATCCAAGCAATTATCAAATATTTTCCAAGTTAGCATTCAACAACGGACATCCAAAAAACCTACAAAATCATCAATTTCACAAATATATGGAAATAAAATCATCAACAATATGGCCTATCCCAATAATTCTCATACACCACTAACATGTGCAATATGATTCATAAAGTGATAGATAAAAAGATTAAACCACGCTGCTAACTCAAAATAATAGACGTTCCCAGATTACATAGAACAATTTGGTAGAATATAAATGTAGATTAGGCAATCTACAAGCTGCTTTTCATATTAATCTCCATGAATGTATAACAAAAATAACTCAAACTTCTTAACAATCTGTAAAATACTCTAAAATCTCTAAGTAAGCCACAAATCATCAATTTTGGACCCCTACAAATGAATTCAACTTCTCAATTTATAGAAGTTCTTCACCCTACTATCTAGGAAATAACTTTATTCTAAATTGAGAACTGATCCTAGGAGTCGTAGTTAATTTGCAAGTTTATGCCTTGACACTCCAGTTAACAACTACAAAATAGGGACTGCATGAGCACTACGATGACCCTTCTAAGTGAACCATATTTTCATAATCATGCAGAATTTCTCTCAAAATTGGAACTTGAGTAGGAGCAGCAGTTTTAAAATACAAGAAAAAAAGCTTTTCTATCTTTAGTGATTGTGTGCTTATCTTTTATTTCTTGGTAAAAGCTTTATAATTTTCAATTATACATGCAACTGCTTGGACTGAAGGATTAACTACATGCTTAATTCTAAATTTATATTTCTTCAAAACCTCATCTGCATGTGCTTCTTGTTCCTCTAACTCCTTCACCATGTCCGCCACCTCTTGAGACTGAGTAATCAGCTGTGTGTATCTATCCATAAGGGCGACATCAAATTGGGCCGCAGGTCCTAGGTGTTGTGCCTCATGCATCCCACTGATTCAAAACTTGTTGCTGGTCCATTATTCCCGTATCAGCTATTCTGAGGCCAAATGGTCCCAATATATTCATCACAAAATTCTTGTATGAAAAAATTTCCCTAAGGAGAGGGTCTTGAATGTCAGTCATATCCTTGATATACTATTGATACATCTCTATCTTTAGCTCCAAAATGTATACATAGGACTGTAATTTTTCATAGCAATCGCCTCTTAAGAGATCTTCTTTTACTACCACCTCTTCTCCTAGCCGTAGTATCCTTTTCAAAACTTGGAACTATTTATTGAAAGTGCTCTCCTTCCGCTTCCATTGTGTGGAGAAGGTTGCCAAAGCTCCACCTGCCTGTACCGTCTTATGGTATATTTCTACTATATTTTGAAAAAACAACCTAATCTTGGCTGCATTTACCTGGGTCCAAGATTTGGTGGCAGTAGCCAATCGGCTCACCCCCACTAGTGCCTTTACTTCTCCCTCTGGCAATGACAAGGTTGAAGGTAGGTCATCGGCTCTAGAGGTTTACTCATTTCTAACAAGAGTTGTTTATATTGCCCAAGTTGTGCCTTAAGCTCCATATTTGAGGTGTTCTCCATTTCAACGTGCCCTTTGACAACACTTGTGGCTAGCTCCAAGGTATCTAGCTCTCCCCACTTGATTTGCTTACCCAAATTTACCTAGGCTATTTGATACTTGGGAGAAACCTATCCTTCAACTTCATGTGGAACTGCCATGTCTGCAATCACCTCACCAGAACATATTTTGACAAATGATGGATGGTTTTCAACTTTTTAACCTTTGGAGGTTCCTCACTAATTACTTGTTGTAGAGTGACCTCTAGGAGTTCTACTTTTCTCTTTTTCTTCCCAAGGGTAAACTACAGCCATTATGGTATATCTTCATCTTTATCACCTTGACGTGATATAATATCTGCAGTTATGACATGAACCTCAACCTGCTCCTCTACTTCATCTCTTACTTCTGCTTCTATTTGCCCAGGATCTTGGGGTGAGGAAATCTAGTGGGCTAGTTTAGCTTGGAGAGTTTTTTGTTTGTGCAACTCTCCTAGTTTGGCACTAACCTCCTTGTTGAATGTTGTTTCTTCATCACTTGGCTCTATCTCTGCTTGCCCGACTGCTATATCCTTAAGAAGGTCCTCTTGATCTTGGGGAGTTAGGATCAATCTTTCATTCAATATGTCTTCTGCGTCACCCCCTTCACCTTCTAGCAGTCGTTGTTGCTCAAAATCCTCTTCTTCCTAATTGGAGTCAGACTTGACATTTCTAACTTTCACCCCTTCAGTGGTAGATGTGAAGCCTTGCACTACATGCTTTCTTGCAGATATATTGACTAATGGTGGTGTAGGAGTAGTGGTGCCTGGAGCACTTGTTGTATCTATTGAAGGTGGTTGGGTGGGTATCTCCTTAGTAGCTTCTAAATTCTCTTCTTGCTTTTGGGTACCCTCTTATTCAGTGCAGCCTATAGCCATCCTTGGTGGGAGAACCTTGGTGAGTGGCATTGCGCCCAGTCCATTAGTCACTCCTAGGTCTCTAGCCTTCTTCAACAGTTCAGACTCCCTTATCTTCTCTTGGAGTTTCTTCAATAAGTCCTCAGTGCTTTCTTGAGGCTTGTCTTCCTCACCTGGGTCAATGGATGTATTCTACCTTGAGGCTTACCTTGTCTTTCGGGCGTACTCCTTATGGCCCCTTTGACTGAGGTACCCCTGAGGTCGATTCCTTTTGTTTTGTCTTTGATACGCTGGGCCTTACCCTCTAGCTTAACCATTGTTTAGTCTTGTTGATGACCTCTTGGGAGACCTTCTCCATATTTGCATCTTTGCTTGTAGACCACTTTACTGGGGAGAGGGGCCTCTTATCTATCCCAGATTCTCTATAAATTGGATCAAGTAACTCTCCATCATCCCTTGGGTCTTTAGGGAGGTTAGTCTCAATACCAAAATCTCTTACCTGTGGGACAAATAACCTATTATAGTTCTTTTCCCTGACCTCAAAACTATCTTGTAAGTTGGTACAAAAGTCTTCCAAGTTGGGCCTGTGCCCCTCATATGCCTTAGGCACAGATTGTTTGAGTTTCCTATAGGGATCATAAAATTCCCTAGCATGATCATATTCTTTCAAGTTTAAATCTTGAAGCTCTTGTTCCGTGAACTTTGCCACTTGTATCTTGGAACAAGCAAAGTATCCAATAGACACCAAGAAATCAATTCTTGTTTTATGTTTCGATGATAGCAGTGACTGGAGGCCTACAAGATGCCTTACATATTCTAGCATAATCACCCTATCATTGCAATAACGAGGCAGCAACATTGGGTTCCCTGTGAATCCACTAACCCTGATATACGTGGAGCGTGGGTTTTGGATGAACCAACATGCCCACTCTTGGATGATAGCCATAGCCTCCGGGCTAATCCGATATCCTGTATCCCCTATTAATTTGATTATTATTGGGAAGAAAAAGCATCATTAACTCTCTTGAAGTGCACCTTAGAATTGGCTTAAGTGAGTTGGGAATAATATTCCCGTATCTTTTTTTTTCCTTCTTTCTCTCCTAATTGTCCTTCCACTTGTAGGCCTAGGAATTTTCTAGCTCTGGCAGCTACCTAGATGACATATGATGTGAAGAAGAACTTTTGGGTATGCTGCACCTCTTTCATCTACTTAAAAATATTATTAGAGAGGATCTGTGGCCAATCAAAGTAATGTTTCCTTATTAAGACAACACTCATGAATTGGAACATCCAAGGATGGAAATGTTTGCAGTCCAGCTTGCCAAAGGCCCTGTTGAGCATAATGATCAGGTCCTTTTGAGGTTCTTTGAAATCCACCCTCAGGATCTCTCTTGTCTTAAGCCCTGTCTTTCTTTCTTCTTCTAGCCAGTTGGCGTTCATGTGTCTCTTACTAGCTGATACTTTGTTGTTCCATGCCTTTAAGGCCTCTTCTTCGGTTAGTAGAAATGCTTCTTCCCTGGTGGGGATACCAAAGATGAATCTAAGCATATCTGGGGACAAGTCTATAACTATTTTTCCTTGTGCATCTATGCACTTTCTGGTCTCTAGATTGTAAAATGGAGCAATGGCCATTATTAATTTTGGTGCCTGCAATGACTGTGGGAATACAGTAGCCTCTACTAATATGGATCTCTTGATTCTTTGGTGGAGGGCCTCCAGACTAGGTTTATTCAATTGAGCTTTGATATCTTCAATTTCTATGTGGCTGATTTCAGTGTTTGTAACCCATCTGATTTTATCCTCAAGCTTTGAGAAATGGACCTATCCCTGATAATAGTATTTCATGGTGGCTGGGAGTCTATCAATTTCTTTGCCTCTTTTGCTGGCGGATGAGTCCATCTAACCACTAGAACCTGCAAGGAAAACACAAATCTTTAGTCTCCAAAATTAGGCATAAATTTTAATTTGCTTCAGGACTTCGGGGTCCTGGGGTCCTGGGTTAGGCACAAAGGGAGAGGGCTCAAAACTTCAGGGATCCGGGGTTCTGAGGTTAGGTCTACACAACAACCACCCAGAACTTTGGGGTTCTAGGGTTCTGGGCTCATGGAATGGGGTGATCCGAAACTCTGGGGTGGTGGAGATGAAACCACCTGGAACTCCAAGGATCCAGGGTTCCAGGGTGGTGGAGATGAAACCACCCAAAACTCAAGGGTTCTGGGGTTTTGGGGTGGTGGAGATGAAACCACCTGGAACTTTGGGGATCCAGGGTTAAAAAACTAGGGCACGCAAATGAACAAAAAAAAATACAAAAATGAAAGAAAAGCAAACAAAAAATAAAGGAAAGGAAAACTAACTTAGAAATCACAACAAGGGCGAAAAAATTCACCAACCTGGTGAATCAAAATTCCCAAAAAATGCCAAAGGAATCTCGGAGGTCTGAAAGTTTGTGACTTGGAGCTCGGGAGGAGGAACTATGGATGCACAAATGAACTTTCAAAAGTTCATCATCTCTATTTATAGCTCCTCGAAGCCGTTTGTATGAAGGCGTTAAACACAACCTTGGGACTTCGGAGCCCTGGGATTCCGAGCTCGACAAAAGAAAAAGAAAACCCCACCCCGGAACTCTAGGAATTTGGGGTTTCGTAGTAGACAACAAAGACAACCTCGGGACTCCAAGATTCTGGGGTTCCAAGGTGAACAGACAAAAAAGATATCGGGACTCAGGGGCTCTGAGGTCAACAGACAAAAACACCCCTGGGACTCCGAGGTTCTGAGGTAAAAAAGAAAAATGACCTCAGGACTTCAGGACTTTGAAGTTCTGAGGGAAAAAGAAAAAAAAGGGGGCCCACATTTTGACTCAAGGAGACTAATGGGGAAATAGATATGTTGGGCATAACAAATGGCGACTATCTAGGAAAAATCACTATAGGCAATTTAGAACTTCAGAATCTCTGGTTAACCCGACACTTAAGGATATTATCATTCAAAAGGATGTATAAGAGAAAAAAGATGAGTGAAGTGATGAAAAAACAACTAAGATGAGAAATAGACCTGATTAACTCTTAAGTGTGTGCTTATGATTTGTTACCCCATCATTTCAATAATGTAGATAATCAAAGGAAACTAGGTGCAAGCTACATAGGTGAAGTCATTAACCATGTTTCATGCAAGGCTCTCCTGGGCATAGCTCTGTTACCAATCAAGCGTCTATAGCCTTGACAAAGATACCTCTGGTTCCCGTCAAACAGTGCTCCACTATCAGCCAGGCATCCATAGCCCCAGTGGAGGTTACTTGAAACACTCATCTGAGTTGCTTAAGAGGATCATTTCTTTCTTTTTTTAATTTTTAGAAAACATTATAGGATATAGAGAATTACTTCTTTCTTCAATAAGCTTTCAAGCAACTTTCAAACATTAAAGTTTGATAACTGGGTTGGGAGCCACAGTGGATAACATGAAACAACTTGACTTCAAATTTTTCACTTGACAACCAGTTTATCTGCTATCTCACAAAACTTTCCTGATGTATCTTAATGTGACGTTAGTGCCGAGTTTATCAAGCTAGCCTTTTCCAAATTGAAAGTCAAAACTCACCTCATATTTAAATGATTATATACCACTTTGAATGAGTATAGACAAAGGTTTCAAACTTAACCAAATGACAAAGAAATCATAAATAGTAGAGAGTCGAAGTCTCTCAAAATTTGGCAATATGTTATACAAAGGATACCTACTTCCTTTTAGAATCTTTGGGAACAAAACATGTACACCCTGACTCAACAAACAAAATAACAAACAAGCAAAGAAAACAAAAACAAAAGGGAAAACACACAACAAGGCCCAAAAATAGGAAGCACAACCAAAAAGAAAACAACTAACTACTATATACAAAAGGTCCAGCTTTATTGAGGATTTAACTGAAGTAGTGCTTGAGGAACTGACCATTGACGGGCAATGGTACCTGTTCTCCAGTCAATGAGCTCAACCTAAAAGTGTTCTCGCCAAGAATTTCAGCTATTTGGTAAGGACCTAGCCACAACCTTTCAAACTTGTGATGATCACCTTTCTTTTCCTTGGCCTTGTCCCATAACAGGGCTAGGTCAGAGATCTGAAAAGCTTTCACCTTGGCCCTTTTGTCAAACCATCAC
Organism: Cryptomeria japonica; assembly: GCF_030272615.1. NCBI lineage: Eukaryota > Viridiplantae > Streptophyta > Pinopsida > Cupressales > Cupressaceae > Cryptomeria > Cryptomeria japonica. The sequence goes on from NC_081415.1 coordinate 265,871,777, forward strand.
TTAACAACGGCTTGGTTCCTGGCAAGGTGTTGTAGTGCATTAATCCTTTTTTCATCAAGTCTTAATAAATTTAAGAGGCGAACCTCTACCTGATCCTCAATGTCAAGTTCTTTCATTAATTGAAGGACCGATATTTGCAAGTTGATTGGGAAAATAGGGGTCTAGCCATAAACAAGGTAATATGGAGAAGTTCCCAAGGCATCTTTTACTCTAGTTCGATCAGCCCATAAGGCATATCTCAATTGAGTATGCCAATCCCTAGGGTTTTTCTCAAGTAGCTTCTTGATGACATCTAGGATGTTCTTGTTCATGGATTCAGCTACCCCATTACCTTGCAGGTAATAGTTGGATGAAAATTTTAATATCACCTTATATTCACATGACCATTGCATCAACTGTACAGAAGTGAAAGCAAGACCATTATCACATACCAGAGCGAACAACATACCAAACTAGTTGATGAAATGCTCTTCAATAAATTTCAGGATTACCTCAGCAGTAGCATTTTGGCATGCAATGACTTCTGTCCACTGGTTACAATAATAGGTTGCTATAAGAATAAACTTATGTCCTAGAAATGAGTTAGGGTTAATGACACCTACAAAATCCAATGCCCATTGAGTAAAAGGTCTTACCTAGAATACTGGTTGAAGAGGCATAGTGGGATTTCTTTCTCTGGAGGCTACAATTTGGCATGTATGGCAATGTCGAACATGCTCATGAGTATCCTTAAATATGCTAGGCCAATAATATCTAGCCTTCAAGATTTGATGTGTAGTGGCATCTGCTGACCCATGACCTGTACCATATTTCCCGTGAAATTCCTCAATCATATTATGGGCTTCTTGATGATCAAGGCACTGAAGGTAGATACCCTCATAATTTTTTCTATAGTGTGTTGAAACCTTGATCATATAATTGGCACTTTTGAGCCTTAATGCTCATCTTTGTGTGGTTGTCAATCCCTCAGGACACCTATTATTCAATAATACAAATACCAAATCTGTGTACCAAGGGTCCTGAGTGAATGACTTCAATGTATACTATTGGCACTGGATTTGAGGGATGTCGGTTGCCATGGCCTCAGACAATCCTTGGCCTCAGACCAACTTCATTGGATGCATCTCTAAGTCAAATTCTTGCAATATTGTCATCCATTTCCCTCGTCGTTCTCCTAGTTTGGACTGCATGAGTAGTGACTTCACTGCTTGGTCAGGAACAATCGCATAAATTTTACTCCTTAGGATGTAATGTCTAAACTTCTTGACTTCTCTTACTAATGCAAAGGCCTATTTTTCAAGAGAAGAATATCTAACCTCAACACTTTTGAAAGGAGAGCTCATAAATGCAATAGGCTTCTCGTCTCCTGCTTGCCTCTACATCAAAACAACTGTTCCTGAATGTAGCAAAGCAAAAGAATATATGCAAAATGATACTGTGTAATTAGGGCTAGTTAGTATAGGAGCTTCAGCAATGGATTTTTTGATCTAGATGAAAGCCTCTTTTGCTTCAGTTGTCCATTCAACCTTAGCATCCTTCTTCATCATTTCATTCAAGGGCTTGACTATTTCTGCAAAACTAGTAATAAACTTTCTAACAAAATTGATATTCCCAAAGAAATATCTCATCTCCTTTTTACTACCGGGCATTTGTAACTTTAATAAGGCTTCTACCTGATCCGGGTCTATAGATATCCCCCTCTCAGAGACTACGTGGCCAAGTAGCTTTCCTTCAGCCACTCCAATCACACATTTCTTGGGGTTAAGGGAAATCCCATATCTCTGACATCTCTCCAATACCTTTGTGAGGTGGTCTGGGTGGTCTTTTCTGACCTTGGAAAATATCATCAAATCGTTCATATAAATAATAATGCATTTTCCAATCAATTCTTTGAAGGTTGTATCCATCGCTCGCTGGAAGGTTGCCCCAACATTAATAAATCCAAATGGCATTCTTTTATACGCATACGTTCCCCACTTCATTGTAAATGTTGTCTTCATATGATCTTCATAATTTACCAAAACTTGGTTATATCTTGAATAACCATCTAAAAATGACATCATTTGCGAACCATTCACTATTTGTAGTACTTCATCCAAAGAAGGGAGTGGGTAATTATCTTTCTCGGAGGCTTTGTTGAGATTGTGAAAATCCATGCAAAGCTGTATTTCTCCATTCTTTTTCCGCACTGGTACCAGATTAGCAACCCAAGTAGAATGTCATACCGGAAAAATAATCTTAGCGGAAAGTAACTTTTGCACTTCCTTGAAAATCAAAGGTTCTATTAGTGCATTAACTGGACGTTGCTTTTGCCAAAATAACTTTATGTTAAGTTTTAGGGGAATCACATGGGTGATAATCATTGTATCAAATGTCTTTAAATCTTCATACCCCCATGCTATTATATCGATGAACTCTTTCAGGATCTGTATCAGTTTTTCTCTTTCATTTTGAGTGCAAATCTTGCCAATATAGATAATTTTCTCTTGTCCTTCTGGACCAATATTATGGGGCTCGTATTTTCTGGCATTTGAATCTATTGTTAATCTCTCTTTTAATCTAGGTTCTAAATCAAAAAGTCTCTCCAGGGTGACCATCCCTTTAGGAATAACGTTAGTCGGTAAATCCAAAATATCCATATTACCTTCATTGTTAAGATCATCCGATTTGTCTTCCTCATCAATAATTTGATCTTCAAAAGCCTTTGAATTGGCGAGAAAGGCTACGATGTGCACATCATCCCAGAAGACTTGGAAATGTTTGATATTGTTAGGTACAACAGGTGCAAAGATTAATTCCACCAAGAACTTCCTTAAAGGGGATTGACTTACTGGTTCTAATGTACTGGCAGCTATGGCTAGTGCATCAGGTATTTCATTTACTTTCCTAGGTACCAATTGAATATTGAAAGCCTCAAAGTCTTCAATCAGATCCCACACTCTATTCTGATATGTTGCTAACCTTTTATCGTGGCATACATATTGGCTTCGCACTTGGTTAACCACTAACTCAGAATCCCCTTGCACCTTCAAACACTTGCCCCTTTCTTATGAGTGAAAACTAATCCTCTAATTAAGGCTTCATACTCACTCATGTTATTAGTATAAGGGAATTGAAGTTGGTAAGAAGCTAAAAGGGTTTTCCCTTTTGGGTTGGCTAACTATACGCCTGCTCCACTGCCTTGCTTGGATCTTGACCCATCAAACTTTAAAAACCATATTTCATCTTTTGGTCTCTTCGTATTCTTCACCTTTGGGTCAATGATGAGGTTAGTGCTCGGAGAGGATTGCTGCTTCTCAAGCTTGAGACCTTGTGATAATTGAGGTTGTTCAATTTCTGGTTGTATAAACATTTTAGTAGTATTTGGAACAACCTATTCGGATTGAGGTTGAAGTTTAGATTGTGTTTCTTTCTTCTTAGGCTTCAGAGGAATATCTCCCTCTTCATTTTTAACAATCTCAACTGCAAGAATCTCCTAGTTGTATCCCTTAGGTAAGGTAGTCTTGTCTGCAGGGTCAACTATCTGGGGGTCTAATTTTTCACAAGTTAAACCTTGAACTTCCTCCATGTTAGTGGTATGATCATCTTCTTCGTATGGAACCGAACTCATTAACTTTGTAATCTCATTCTAACATGGGGTAAATGAAACTTGTGAGTGCTCCTCATGGCTGACACCACTTCAGAAGTAGCAACTCTTGTATCTTCATATTGTTTCCCAATAAGCACATTCCTTGTTGTACTATTGTAGCAAACTCTTTGACCTGCCTTCTATATGTGGTCTTGTCAGCTTGAAATAGTTGAAGAGGGGCTGCTGTAGAGAAAGTAAGAATCTCATTGACCCTATAAACTCCTGAGCTTACTTCAAAAAATGCCACTTCAATGAGAGCACCATAATCCATGACTAATTTCTTCAATTTAGGCTCACTATCAATTTGGATCAAGCTGCTTACCCCCTTCCATGGAAGCCATAAGTACGGAAAACAAGTTGAGAAATATCCTCCCAAAGTCCTGGACAAATCCCTACTGAAGAGCATCCCATATACTTCTGGAATATCCACCACTTGAATGTCAATAAAGCGAGATATTCGAGGATTAGTGCCTAACTAGATGTATACATCTTTCAATTCTCCAATGATGTTAACCTTTATTTTTTCTAGTTCCACTACCTTACTATTTGCACAACTAGTTGAAGTCCAAGTTGCTAGCATATAGAGTAGGGCATTACATTGCCTGAAGCTCCTAAATCTACCTAATAGTTATGTAAATTCTTCCCACATATCTTCAAACTCAGTAAAAATGGTGGATTTTCTATTGCATCACTACTGGCATTAGCGTTGACTTCATTAAAGTCTACCTTCTTAACCTCATTGCTCTATGATTCTAACATTTCCAACTTTCTAAGGAGAGCCCTCTTCTGTTCGGGGCAATATCTCGATACTTCCATTAAGGACATAGTGGTGGTAGTCCTTTCCATCTCCTTAGTAACATCGAATGATCCTTTTAGAACATAATCTTGCCCCTGAGCTTGTCTAGGGTGTGATCCTTGGAAGGCTTGAGGAGGATGAGGATTGTTGCTTGCATTGGCATCTGGAGGTACGAACCCGCCCGTCGAGGGAGGTGGCTCTATTAATGGAGCCTTGCCTTGACTCCTAAGATTGTAATTGTTCCTAGTCTAAAAGGCCTGAGCATCGTATACACATGGTTCAACTTCAGCTTCAGCCCGAAATTCTTTACACAGGAAACTATCAACCAGCATGGCAGTATTAACTTTATCAGGTTCATTATTGGAACAATCTTTGGGCTGAGAGTCAGCTTGAGCAATTCTTATGATTTTCTCGAACTGAGTACAATTAATCTTAGAATGGGCAACCGTGTCATGCAACCTGCACCAATTGGTTAGCAAATTCATGTCAGCAAGGTTAACACTTTGTGTGTGGTTTGGGTTATCCCATGCATCTGGGTGATCATGGTTCACCCCACCATCATTCGGACCCGTATTCCACTGCCTATTATAAGGTTTGTTATTGTACTTTTGATTTTGGTTTTGGTTAGTGTAGTTCTACTGATTATTATATGGTTGGGATTGATTATACCCTCCTGGAGGATTCATCTTTAGCTAGCTCAAGTCTAAAGTAACCTGTGAGATCATTTTCTTCAAGGCCTCTACTTCAGAGGATATATGGGATCCTTGATTCTCAGGTGTCATAGATGGAGATTGGTTCCCTGGGTTAATGTTGTCAAATTGTTGATTTTCAACTTGTGGTTGACTGGCATAATGTGTTTGAGTGGGGGCCGTATTGGTACCATTTCGCCAAGTTGACACTTGAGCAGCAAACGGTTGATTCACCTAAGGTTGGGGTGCATAGATTGGCATGGGGTTCATCATTGGGGCAACTATAGGTAGAGATGAGGGTACACCTGGGAGCTGATTGTAGTTTCTTTGATTCACCCCTACAGGTAAATTATATTTGATCCCTCCCATGGTTTGATTCAGCTCATGATTCATGGTAATTGCTAATGTAAAGACTTTCGCCAAGTTGTCCCTTTGATCTTGAGGAACACTCTTCTTAATAAACATAGCAGTCCAAGGGTCAATATCTCTTAGATATGAGTCGATGGCTACGTTAGGCACTACCTGGTAAGGGGCTTGTAGCCTCTTGAATTCCCTTTGGAAGCTAGTATTTAAAGTCATTAATGGCTCATTTGGCAATTTCTTAAGAGAAGCGAACTGATGGTATAGTGTCCCGGGGTCTACGTACACTTGGAATTGATCAATGAAGGCCTTCTCCAAGAGGTCCCAACCTGTGATGGAGTTTGCAGGTAAGGTTAAGTAACAATTGTATTCATTCTCCCCAAGCAAATATGGGAAGAGTCTACATACTACATCTTGGTGTTCAATTACGATCAACTGCATCTTTGAATGCTTCAATATGTTCATCAGTCGTTCGTCCCCCTAAGTAGTAGAATTTGCTGAAAAATTTGTCCGCATTTCTAGGTAGGTCATGTATACCTCCTAGTATGGTTCCTAGTGGTGTGGTGTCTTGGTTGAAGTAGGCCATCGAAGGTAGTGATGGTGGACGTTGATTCACAAAAGGTGCATCGATAGGCTAAGGACTAGGGATCAATTGATCTCCTATGCTGGGTATGGATGACTGCATTGGTGGGGATGTTGAGGGTTGTTTCTTAACTTTGTGCTTCTTCCTCCTAGTGGCAGGCCCTAATTCAACTAAGTCAGATGGTGAAGAACCACTCCTAAGGACTTGATGGAATCTCTTGGGAGAGAAAGATGATATACGATCCACCTTAGTACCTCAATTTTCTGGTTGAGGAGGTGGTTGTGGATTTTCTCATGGATTCACCTTAGGATTGAGTTGTCTTTGTGCCTCTGCTTCTATACATATAGCCTTTTGTCTCTTCTTATCTAAGACTTGTCGTACTTGTAACCAATGGTTGTAATTTCTTGTATTGTCCCAAGCAAAGTCATATAGTTGCGTAAGAATGTCGTCTTGCTTGTTCTTGAGGTTAGGCTGGGTAAAGGACATCAATCCATATCCTGAAAGTACCATATGCGGTTCACCTATGAGGGGATTAGTTTTGGCCCTCCTTCTAGTACCAGTTTCTGATGATGAATGTTTTGACACACTCACCAACAGTCAGGTAGTTTATGAAAATAGTCACCACCTATCCTGAAAAGTAACGAGTTTGGAAGAACTCACTATTCCAAGGTCTTTGTAGTCAGGTCTTGAAGGTGATGGATAGCCCAATGGTTGATGCAGTCATACCTATAAGGGGCCTGCTGGTTAGAACTAAATCTCATTGGTTATAGATAATTGCACTTCCTCTCTTTTTGTATTTTTATGTTTTAAGATTCTCTAGGAAATAAAATGTGAAGCGTAAAGGGAAACAAGAAAATAACAATAAAGATCAATATAATGAAAACTTAATGAACTACTTAATTAGTTCCCTACAAGCCAAGCAATTATCAAATATTTTCCAAGTTAGCATTCAACAACGGACCTCCAGAAAACCTGCAAAATCATCAATTTCACAAATCTATGGAAATAAAATCATCAATAATATGGCCTATCCCAATAATTCTCATACACCACTAACATGCGCAATATGATTCATAAAGTGATAGACAAAAAAATTAAACCACGCTGCTAACTCAAACTAATAGACGTTACCAGATTACACAAAACAATTTGGTAGAATATAAACGTAGATCAGGCAATCTACAAGCTGCTTTTCATATTAATCTCCATGAATGTATAACAAAATAACTCAAACTTCTTAACAATCTGCAAAATACTCTAAAATCTCTAAGTAGGCCATAAATCATCAATTTGGGATGCCTACAAATGAATTCAACTTCTCAATTTATAGAAGTTCTTCACCCTACTATCTAGGAAATAACTTTATTCTAAATTAAGAACTAATCCTAGGAATCGCAGTTAACTTGCAAGTTTCTGCCTCGACACTCCACTTAACAACTACAAAATAGGGACTGCCTATGCACTACGAAGACCCTGCTAAGTGAGCCACATTTTTGTAATCATGCAGAATTTCTCTCAAAATTGGAACTCGAGTAGGAGCAGCAGTTTTAAAATACAAGAAAAAAAGCTTTGCTATCTTTAGTGATTGTGTGCTTATCTCTTATTTCTTGGTAAAATCTTTATAATTTTCAATTATACATGCAATTTCTTGGACTAGAGGATTAGCTACATGCTTGATTCTAAATTTATATTTCTTCAAAACCTCATCCGCATGTGCTCCTTGTTCCTCTAACTCCTTCACCATGTCCTCCACCTCTTGACACTAAGTAACCACCTGTGTGTATCTATCCATAAGGGCGACATCAAATTGGGTCGCAAGTCCTAGGTGTTGTGTCTCATATGCATCCCACTGATTCAAAACTTTCTGGTGGTCCATTATTCTCGTATCAGCTATTCTGAGGCCAAAAGGTCTCAGTATATTCATCACAAAATTCTTGTATGACAAAATTTCCCTAAGGAGAGGGTCCCGGATGTCAGTCATATCCTTGATATACTATTGATACATCTCTATCTTTAGCTCCAAAATGTATACATAGGACTATAAGTTTTCATAGCTATCACCTCCTAAGAGGTCTTCTTTTACTACCACCTCTTCTCATAGCCGTAGTATCCTTTTCAAAACTTAGAACTGTTTATTGAAAGTGCTCTCCTTCTGCTCCCATTGTGTGGAGCAGGTTGCGAAATCTCTACCTGCCTGTACCGCCTTACGGTATATTTCTCCTATATTTTGTAAGAACAACCTCATCTTGGTTGCATTTACCTAGGTCCAAGATTTGGCAGTAGCAGCCACTCATCTCACCTCCACTAGTGCCTTTACTTCTCCCTTTGGCAGTGACAAGGTTGAAGGTAGGTCATCAGCTCTACAAGAGTCTAGAGGTTTACTCATTTCTAACAGGAGTTGTTTATATTGTCCAAGTTGCACCTTAAGCTCCATATTTGAGGTGTTCTCCATTTCAACGTGCCCTCTGACAACACTTGTGGCTAGCTCCAAGGTATCTATCTCTCCCCACTTGGTTTGCTGACCAAAATTTACTTGGATATTTGATACTTGGGAGAAACCTATCCTTCAACTTCATGTGGAACTGCCTCATCTGCAATCACCTCACCAGAATCTATTTTTGACAAATGATGGATGGTTTTCAGCTTTTTAACCTTTGGAGGTTTGTTAGTGATTACTTATTGTAGAGTGACCTCTGGGAATTCTGGTTTTCTCTTTTTCTTCTCAAAGGTAAACTCTAGCCATTGTGGTATATCTTCATCTTTATCACCCAGATGTGATATAATATCTGCAGTTATGACATGAACCTCTGCCTGCTCCTCTGCTTCATCTCTTACTTTTGCTTCTGTTTGCCTAGGATCTTGGGGTGAGGAAATCTGGCAAGCTAGGTTAGCTTGGGAGTTTTTTGTTTGTCCAACTCTCCTAGTTTGCCACTGGCCTCCTTTTGAATGTCATTTCTTCATCACCTGGCTCTATCTGTACTTGCTCGACTGCTATATCCTTAATAAGGTCCGCTTGATCTTGGGGAGTTAAGATCAATCTTTCATTCAATATGTCTTTTGCCTCACCCCCTTCGCCTTCTAGCACTCGTTGTTCCTCAAGATCCTCTTCTTCCTGATTGGAGTTCGACTCGATGTTTCTAACTTTCACCCCTTCAGTGGTAGATGTGAAGCCTTGCAATCCAGGCTATCTTGCAGATATATTGACTAATGGTGGTGTAGGAGCAGTGGTGCCCAGAGCACTTGTTGTATCTGTTGAAGTTGGCTGGGTGGGTATCTCCTCAGTAGCTTCTACATTCTCTTCTTGCTCTTGGGTACCCTCTCCTTTGGTGTGGCCTGTAGCCATCCTTGGTTGGGAGAACTTTGGTGAGTGGTAGCGCACCTAACCCATCGGTCACTCCTAGGTCTGCGACCTTCTTCAACAGTTCAAACTCCCTCATCTTCTCTTGGAGTTTCTTCAATAAGTCCTCGATGCTTTCTTGAGGCTTGTCTTACTCACTTGGGTCAATGTACGTATTCTTCCTTGAGGTTGACCTTTTCTTTCAAGCATACTCCTTATGGCCCCTTTGACTGAGGTACCCCTAAGGTGGATTCCTTTTGTGTTATCTTTGATACACTGGGCCTTACCCTTTGGCTTAACCTTTGTTTAGTCCCATTGATGACCACTTGGGAGACCTCCTCCATATTTGTATCTTCGCTTGCATACCACTTTACTGGGGAGAGGGGCCTCTTATCTATCCCGGATTCTCTCTGAATTGGATCAAGTAACTCTCCATCATCCCTCATGTCTTTAGCGAGGTTAGTCTCAATACCAAAATCCCTTACCTATAGGACAGATAACCTATTATAGTTCTTTTCCTTGACCTCAAAACTATCTTGTAAGTTGGCCCAAAAGTCTTCCATGTTGGGCATGTACCCCTCATATGCCTTAGGCATAGCTTGTTTGAGTTTCCCATAGGGATCATAAAATTCCCTAGCATGATCATATTCTTTCAAGTTTAAATCTTGAAGCTCTTGTTCTGACAACTTTGCCACTTGTATCTTGGAATAGACAAAGTATCTAATAGACACTGAGAAATCAATTCCTATTTTATGTTTCGATGACACTAGTGACTAGAAGCCTACGAGCCGCCTTACATATTCTAGCAGAATCACCCTATTGTTGCAATCACAAGGCAACAACATTGGGTTCCCTATGAATTCACTAACCCTGATGTACGTGGAGCGTGGGTTTTGGATGAACCAACATGCCCACTCTCGGATGATAGCCATAGCCTCCAGGGTAATCTGATATCCTGCATCCCCTATCAATTTGATGATTATTAGGAAAACAAAAGCATCATTAACTCTCTTGAAGTGCACCTTAGCATTGGCTAAAGTGAGTTGGGAATAATATTCCCATATCTTCTTCTGTCCTTCTTTCTCTCCCAATTGATAGCCATAGCCTCCAGGGTAATCTGATATCCTGCATCCCCTATCAATTTGATGATTATTAGGAAAAAAAAAGCATCATTAACTCTCTTGAAGTGCACCTTAGCATTGGCTAAAGTGAGTTGGGAATAATATTCCCATATCTTCTTCTGTCCTTCTTTCTCTCCCAATTGTCTTTCCACTTGTAGGCCTGGGAATTTTCTAGCTCTAACAGCTACCCAGATGACATTTGATGTGAAGAAGAACTTTTGGGTATGCTGCACCTCTTTCATCCACTTACAAATATTATTAGAGAGGATCTGTGCCCAATCAAATTATTGTTTCCCTATTAAGATAGTGCTCATGAACTAGAACATCCAGGGATGGAAATGCTTGCAGTTTGGCTTGACAAAGGCCCTACTGGGCATAATGATCAAGTCCTTTTGAGGTTCTTTGAAATCCGCCCCCAGGATCTCTGTTACCTTAATTCCTATCTTTCTTTCTTCTTCTAGCCAGTTGGCATTCATGTGTCTCTTACTAGCTGATACTTTGTCGTTCCATGCCTTTAAGGCCTCTTCTTCATTTAGCAGAAATACTTCTTCCCTGGTGGGGATACCAAAGATGAATCAAAGCATATCTGGGGACAAGTCTATAACTGGTTTTCCCTGTGCATCTGTGCATTTTCTGGTCTCTAGATTGCAAAATAGAGCAATGGCCATTATTAATTCTAGTGCCTGCAATGATTGTGAGAATACAGTAGCCTCTACTAGGCCGGATCTCTTGATTCTTCAGTGGAGGGCTTCTAGACGAGGTTTATTCAATTGGGCTCTGATATCTTCAATTTCTATGTGGCTGATTTCAGTGTCTATAACCCATCTGATTTGATCCTCAAGCTTTGAGACATGGACATGTCCCTGATAATGGTATTTCATGGTGGCTGGGAGTCTATCAATTGCTTTTCCTCTTTTACTAGTGGATGAGTCCATCTAACCACTAGAACTTGCAAGCAAAACACAAATCTTCAGTCTCCAAAATTAGGCATAAACTTTAATTTGCTTCAGGACTTCAGGGTCTCGGGGTCTCAGGCTAGGCACAAAGGTAGAAGGCTCAAAACTTCGAAGATCTGGGGTTCCGAGGTTAGGTCTACACAGCAACCACCTAGAACTCCAAGGTTTCGGGCTCATGGAATGGGGTGATTCGAAACTCCGGCGTGGTGGAGATGAAAACACCTGGAACTCTGGGGATCTGGGTTTCTGGGGTGGTGTAGATGAAACCACCCAAAACTCTGAGGATCCAGTGTTCCGGGGTGGTGGAGATGAAACCACCCGGAACTCTAGGGATCCAAGGTTCTGGGGTGGTGGAGATGAAACCACTTGGAACTCTGGGGATTTGGAGTTAAAAAACTAGGGCATGCAAACGAACGAAAAAAAATGTGAAAACAAAAGAAAAGCAAATAAAAAGGAAAGGAAAGGAAAACTAACTTAGAAATCACAACAAGGGTGAGAAAATTCACCAACCTGGTGAATTGAAATGCTTGAAAACACCAAAGGAAGCTCAAAGGTCTGAAAGTTCGTGACTTGGAGCTCGAGAGGAGGAATTGTGGATGCACAAATGAACTTTCAAAAGTCCATCATCTCTATTTATAGCTCCCCAAACCCGCTCGTATGAAGGTGTTAAACACAACCTCAGGACTCCGGAGTCCTGGGATTCCGAGCTCGACAAAAGAAAATGAAAACCCCACCCTGGAACTCCAGGGATCTGGGTTTCCAAAGTAGACAACAAAGATGACTTCGGGACTCTGGGACTCCAGGGTTTCGAGGTCAACAGATAAAAAAGACCTCGAGACTCTAGAACTCCGAGGGTCTGAGGTCAATAGACAAAAAGACCCTCGAGACTCCGGACTCCAGGGTTCTGAGGTAAAAAAAGAAAAAGGACCTCGAGACTCTGGGACTCCGGAGTTCCGAGGGAAAAAGAAAAAAAGGGGGCCCACATTTCGACTCAAGGAGACTAATGGGGAAATAGATATGCTGGGCATAACACATCCATTTGGCAAAAACACTAAGCAAAGAAGAAAAAGACAAATTCATTCATTTTTTCAAGCAACAACCTATTAACTTTACTTGGTCGTATGCAGATATGTCAGGCTTAGACCCTGAGTTAGTGTTGCATCACTTACCTTTGATACTAGGAATTAAACCTTACAAGCAAAAATTGAGAAAAATGCATCCAATTATTGCGTTACTGGTTAAAATAGAACTACAAAAGCTACTGGATGTAGGTTTCATTTGACCTATTTACTATGTGGAATGGATATCCAACCTAGTACCTTTGACTAAGCCCACAAGAGACATAAGAATTTGCATGGATTTTCGGGATCTAAATAAAGCTTGTCCTAAGGATGAATTCCTGCTACCCAACATCGATATGATAGTTGACCTAATAGCTGGAAATGAAATGCTATCCTTAATGGATAGTTTTTCAGGATACAACCAGATTAAAATTGCACCAAAAGATCAAAATAAAATGGCCTTTACATGCCCATAGGGAACATACTCCTGGAATGTGATGTTGTTTGGTCTCAAAAATGCTGGAGCAACATACCAAAGAGCCATGACAATGTTGTTTCATGACATGATCCAAAACATAATGGAAGATTATGATGACATATTGGCTAAATCACAGACAAGAGAAGGTCACCTTATGGTCCTTGCATAGATATTTGACTGGTTGGAGAAGTATAATGTCAGACTAAACCCGAAGAAGTGTGTGTTCGACATAACAGTAGGTAAATTGTTAGGGTTTATAGTGTCAAATAGAGGAATTGAAGTAGACCCCATCAAGGTCAAGGCAATCATTGATATGCAACCTTTGTCAACACTTAAACAACTAAGAGGATTACAAGGAAGACTGCAATCCATAAGGAGATTCATAGCGCAATTGGCAGATAAGTGTCACCCATTCAACAATTACTTAAGAAAGGAGTTACTTTTAAATGGATAGAACAATGCCAAGAAAATTCCCAAGCTCTCAAAGATTATCTCTTAAACACACTAGTGTTAGTATCACCTACTGCAGGAAAACCTCTATTGTTATACATATCAACAACAAACTTAGCTCTAGGAGCTCTGTTGGCACAGCATGATGAAAAAGGAAAAGAAAGAGCCATTTATTTTATAAGTAGGACTTTGATCAACTATGACCTTAATTATACCCCTATAGAGAAAGCATTCTTAGCAGTAATCTTTGCATCCCAAAAGCTCAGACATTACATGTTGAGTCATAAGGTACAACTCATTGCATGCTTTGACCCACTCAAGTACCTATTGAACAAAGCAACATTGACTGGGTGATTGGCTAAGTGGGTTATGATCCTAAGTGAGTTTGATATAGAATACATAGACATAAAAGCCATCAAATTACAAATTATAGTAGATCAATTAGCAGAGGCTCCTTTACAGGACAGTCACCCATTGCTGATAGACTTTCAAGATGAATATGTGTTTACATTGACTACATCTATAATGTGGAAATTATATTTTGATGGGTCATGTACAAGTCATGGATCTGGAGCAGGGACTATTTTCATCACCCCTCAAAAGGATGCTATACCTAAGTCATTTAGGATCAATTTCCAATGCACAAATAATATAGTTGAATACGAAACTCTCCTCATAGGGCTTCATACAGCTGTATAGTAGAGAATAAAAGAATTACAGGTCTATGGTGATTCACAATTGATTGTAAACCAAGTCAATGATGATTATAACACAAAGGATGACAAAATCATGCCTTATAAGAAGCTGGTAGAAGATTACAAGGATCACTTCATAAAAATTACCTTCGAACAGATCCCAAGGATACAAAACAAGACAACAAATGCCATGGCTACCATAGGATCTCTTCTGAATATGTTTGCTAACAAAACTCAATTTCAGTTAATCATATAATAGTTGATGCTACTGCCATATGGGACTCCCCCAACAGAATATATATGTGCAATTGTGGGTTCAGAATCACTTTGGTACAATAAAATATATACATATTTACATACTCAGTACATGTCACCGGATCTGTCCAAAAATCAAAAGAAGACCTTTATTCGTCAGGCATCTAGATATACCATTATAGTTGATACTTTGTACAGAAAGGGCTTCGATGAAACTCTTCTTCAATGTCTTGATGAAAATGAAGCACAACTTGTTTTAAAAGAAGTCCATGATGGAATTTGCGGGGCTCACCAAAGTGGTCCACCATTATCAAAGAAATTGTTGAGAACAAGTTATTACTGGCCAACTATGGAAAAGGATGCTTATAAGTATGTACATAAATGCAAGCAATTCCAAATGTATGGAGACCTTATTCATGCACCAGCACAAGATTTTCAACCCATTACGTCACCATGGCCATTTTCACAATGGGGATTAGATCTAGTGGGTAAAATAAACCCTACTTCTTCCAATGGGCACAAGTACCTCTTAATGGCCATTGAGTACTTTACCAAATGGGTTGAGGAAATTCCTCTTACATACACTACTGGAAAACAAATAGCAAAATTCATTGTCAACTAAATTATATGTAGATATGGGATTCCACTATGCTTCGTGACAGATAATGGACGTCCATTTAAAAACCAAGAAGTGAAAGAGTTGTATGATAAATTTCATATACAACAGAGATTTGCCACACCATATTATCCACAAAGAAATGGACAAGTAGAGGCAACAAATAAAACAATATTGAAAATTCTTAAGAAAGTTTTCACTGACACAGAACAAGATTGGCATCTCCAGTTAAATCCCACTCTTTGGGCTTACATAACAGGAGCACGCACACCTATAGGAGCAACACCATCTTCCTTGGTGTAAGGTATAGAAGCAATACTCCCCATTGAAATATAAATACTGTCTCTAAGAGTCTCCTTACAGAATATTATATCAGAGGAAGACTACCGAGTAGCAAGGTTATAAGAACTAGAAACGCTTGATGAAAAAAGACAAACAATGTTCAATCATCTACAAGGATATCAAAATAGATTGAGATAGAGTTATAATAAATGAGTCTACCCACGAACTTTTGAAGTGGGAGATCTAGTTCTTTAAAAGAATCAAAGGAACCTAGTGGAATGAGAAAAGCCAAGAAAATTCAAACCTAACTGGCTAGGTCCTTTCATCATAACAAGGGTTATAGGCAATGGAGCATATAATTTGGCTACCATGGAGGGAGATCCACTCTCTGAACCTATGAAAAACATGCACCTTAAACGATATTATACCTAAGGGTTGGGTTAGTTTAGGTTTTACGTTCCGCATTGTAAAACATTGCATTACATATAGTTTCTTTTTTAAATGCATCACATTCTAAAAAGTCTCTGCATTTTCATATAGTAGTACCAATAAAACAAGACAACTGTTCAATTTTATCATTCATTTGCATTCAAGAGAAGCAAGGGTCATCTCCTTTCTTAGATATTCGGACATGAAGTCTTTGAGGTTCTAAGGTCATTCATTTTCAACATTACCCTATGACGACACTTTACTTATGGTTGGGTAGTGATTTCACTATTTGAGACTTGTTAACCCAAAATATATCAATTGCTATATCTCAGGCATATTAAGAAAATCTCTAATTCATTCTAGACACCTAGCTGATCATATGAGTAGTGAAAAATCTAAAATTCTACTTCAACATCGCTATAATTGTCACACCTAGGTAGGTTTCATTACTTACAAGTCAAGGCAAGAAAATAAAAAGAAAAAGAGATATGCCAAATATTTATCTCAAGGCAAAAGAGAAATGATATATATTGAAATATGATGCATATAAATGAGACAAGAATCTTGACTATGGAAACATGCAAGTAACTCCATCAAGGCTATGAACACCTACTGGCAATGGAGCAATATTTGAGAAATTATAGTCTATAACCTCGTCGGAGCTCTAAAAGCTTGCTGGCAGTGAGGCTCTATTCAAGATGCTTGTGAAGTTAGGATAATCCATATAGCTACTCATATAGGATTCTATGGATCTTTAGTGAACACAAGAGCAAGAATTAACTCATCTGCACACACATGGGCAAAAGAAGATCAAAGTTTCAAGAACCAATGGGGAAGTTTTCCGTGTCTCCATTTGTAAATCCTAGTCACTAAGTGTGTTGAGTGAAATGTTCCAAAGGGCCTTGGGGATCGATTGACTACTTATATATGAAATGTTTTGCACCTCCATTTCAATTGGTGTATTACAAATGCTAAAACAAACATAGTCAACCTTGTTTGAATAGGAAAGACATTTTCATCATGCATATTGCATTAACAGAGGTCATTTAAAAAAATCATTTGTCTCCACATGCATTCTGTAGATCATCATGTCATACAGGTCTGCACACTGGGGGCATAACTGAAAAAAATCCTAAAAATCATATAAAGTCCTGAAAAAAATCCTAAAAATCATATAAAGTCTTGAAAAAAATCCTAAAAATCATAAAAATTGTATAAAGTCCTTTGAAAAAATCAATAAACACTGAAAAACTTAAAATACCCAAAACATTCATATAACGTCCTTCGAAAATATCCAAAAAACAGTGAAAAATCTAAAAATACCAAAAACATCCATATAACGTCTTGGAAAAAATCAACCAAAAACATTCATATAATGTCCTGAAAAAATCAATCAAAAACATTCAAATATCAATCTACATAATCCAAAAATACCGAAAAAGCTCTTGGAAAAGAACTAAAAATTGAAAATCAATCCATTAGAAAACTTGCAATAAAATGTCTTGTGAGAAACAAATACCCTAGTAGATATCCAACAAACACTTCGCACAAAGTTAACAAAGGATACGACTATCCAATCAAACATTTGCAATCAACTAATCAAACTATCTTATCAATCATATCATATCCATATCAAAGTGATCATTATCTTGTCTTAAACAGAAGAGGATACACTCGAAATCAGACAGGTCATTCTTAAATGGGGTCCGCAACTTTCTGAGATCAGACATTATCAACCATCACATCAAGCAATTGAGAACGAAGGCACAAGCTCAATATAGCTGCTGAATTTTGTCTAGGTCAGTCTTTGTCTTTTATCATTTGGTGACAGATTATGTTCCTATGCTACTCAGGGATGTGCACAAGTGACTAGAGGAGTTATGATGGGCATTATCTTTTTCTTTCTTTTCTATTTGTGGTGTGAACTGATGAAATTCTAGGTAAATTGCTCTAGTGGATGTTTGTGATAGGAGCATTCAACTATTGGATGCCACACATACCTCGACCCCTATTGTAATTCCCACAATGGAGGGTTCACTCCTTGTCTGCTACATGTTTGGTTCTACAATGAGATATCTTTACATCTTGGTTCCTTATACCCTAATGTGCTAAGCTTCATTGTTCAACGATAAGGCTTAGTGATAAATATATATTGCACAATAAAATATGTGACATGGGTTCATGATTCTTTCAATTTCATTGATAGTTTGTTGATTTCTCATCTTCTCTCTAAATTGCATTCTTTTTAACATTCTCTCTATCATCAATCTCTTCTCTCTATCATTTGACTAACATTTCTTCATGGTGTATCTGAGTTAAAAATTTGTTTTGGCATTATCATACAAAAACAAAAATAGATTCCATATTGATTCCATTAAACATTCATAAAGATTCCATTGCATTCATAAAAGATTCCATTGCATTCATAAATATTAGTTAATATGCATTCATATAGATACAATTGCATTCATTAGCATTATTGATACATACATGTACTACCATTGCATTCATGAATCATATAGAATCAAATAGATATGCATCATATAAGCATACATGGAAAACAAAACATAAATAGATCGCTACCAGAACCTACATATCATATTGTAGCGTCGTAAATTGTACGCACTTGCTAGGGTGGTACAATTTCACACCTAGTTTAGCACCCGCCTTAGTGCATTTTACATTTTGCATTGCATTTATCCTTTAGCACTTAATTAATCAAATTAATTAGGTCTAAGGTCCTATTTCATCATCTTCTACATCATAAAGTTGGGCCCTTTCATCATAGCGTGCCCTTTTCATTTTATTCCTCCAATACATCACTCAATCAAAAAACCCTAATTAAGTCCTATTTCAAACTTGGGGGCTTGGTTTTGGGGGTCAAAACATCTCGAAATCACCTGTAACTTCGGGATTCTCTCTAAAATCATCATATCTGACGTCCCTGAAAATTTGGTGAAAAGTTGTCGAGACCGTGGCGTCCGGAGTGCACATGGTCCCGGACATTTTTCCCAAAATTTTAGGAGCACAATCCAATCATAAAATAAAGCTTAACCCCAAGAAATTGGTGGGATATTCAATCTCTAGGTCGGCCAAAAGACGAAATTACGATCTAGGGTTTCCTACATAAGAGCTCTCTTTCTTCATTTGAAGGGATCTGATCTTTGTTTTCAGGAACTTCATATGCAGCGAAAGAGCAGATCTTGGAAGACTTCAACAACATTCAACATCCTTCTATCAAGCATTTATCAATTTCATTCATCCATTTAGGACTTGGAAGACATTGAAGAACAATAGGAGATTACCGACTGAAGATTGGCTTGTACTCCTCCCTTGAGGGTTGGGTATGATTTCATGTTGTTTTCATGTCTTTACATAAGCTTCAATACATCATCTATTCATGCTTTAGATCACACTGCATCTTGATTTAGAGCATTTACATTATCATTTACAAGCAATTAGGGTTTACTTTCTAGGTTGCTCTAGTTTGCTTTCTTGCATTTTAGGACCTTGCACACACACTAGGTCTGCACACACAATACATTTACAAAACAACTTGGCTATTCGTGGAGGTGGAAATCACCGAAGTGGGGGTTTGACTAAGGCAAAACCCTATATAGCCACCCACACACCCTTTTCAGATATAAGTGCAGGTTTCGGATTCGGACGACGCCGCAGGAGACAGATCCGGGAAGAACAGGCCAAGATAGCACCCTACATCAAATTGCAGAGCAAAAGACTGGGACAGGGGCACTAGGCACCCTAGTCCTGCCAGGACAGGGGCGCTGGGCGCCCTGGTCCCTAGGACAGAGGCGCTGGGTGCCCTAGTCCTCTGGACAGACAGCTTCTCAGACAATTTCCGACAGTGTTCCAGAGTGCAAAACGACAGTTTCCGGTGCAGTCTTCGGGACAGAATCAGGACAGTGGCGCCCACGCCCCCATCCCAAACATTTTCAGTCCAATTTTGACTCCAGGTACGCATTTGCATTCTTATTTCATCCTTGTATTTACAGTTGTTCATTGTTTAATCTTAATTCTCCAATCTTGTATTAGTTCATACTTGCATTTTGGGATTAGGGTTTGAACTTGCATCATTTTATCTTTCAATTTCAACAAGGGAATAGAAATCCTAATAGATATCCCGTGGCTCTCTCTTTCACAAAAAGAAGTAGCCAATTGTGTGATACCTCTAGGCTCTTTCGTATTCCGTAATGTGTGTCAAAAGGTAGGGTTAGGGCATGTTAACCTAGTCTCGCTTTTTCCCCTACACACATATATATAAATCAAAAGTGATAATGTGTACGAATACAATAAACAGGCCCGAAGGCTCAGATAACATGATAAAAAATGTCTCAACCAACACTGCCTTTGTCAGCAGGTGGATCCTGTCAACTAGATCCTGCCCCAGGATGTCAAGGTGGTCCCATAACACCACCACTACTAGTCCATCGAGAAGTAGATCTACTCACTCTCATCCCCATAAAGGCACTAAAACTAGGCTCTCTCTGACCCTCAGGGATAGCTCTCTCATAAGCCTGGCGATAGTATATAGCCTCCTATGCAGCGGTGAAATACCTATCTGCCTGGTTGCGAGCATCTATACCTGGTCTAAAAAGATGATCAAATGCATCCATGGTATTCAGACCTCTCCAGATTGCCTCATTTCTCTCCCTCTAGAGACGATCCCTCTTAGCCTCAAGCGCACCGTAATCTACATGGTAGGCCTCTCGCTCGACATCTTGTATAGCGACCTCCTCCTCCAAACTCTGGATCCGTGCTCTAAGAATCTACGGATCGTGCTCATCGCCCACCTGTCCTCTCCCACCCTCTACAATAGGCACG
Source organism: Cryptomeria japonica (assembly GCF_030272615.1). Classification (NCBI taxonomy): domain Eukaryota; kingdom Viridiplantae; phylum Streptophyta; class Pinopsida; order Cupressales; family Cupressaceae; genus Cryptomeria; species Cryptomeria japonica. The sequence goes on from NC_081415.1 coordinate 265,892,355, forward strand.
TCCTCTAGCATTGATATATCATCATCATCATCTCCATCCTCGCTGCTCGATGACTCTGAAAAATCATCGCTATCCCCATTGTCGATAGACTCGGTGTCTCCACCAATGTCTACATCCTTGTCTCCACCTCCCTCATCTCCTATCTCATCCTCTCCCTCCCACCCTTCATCTCCCTCACCTCCTCCCTCGACTTTACCCTCCTCTTCTCCTCTGACTCTCTCCCCCACATCTATCCTCAAGTGTTGTCTAGGATGGTGAATCTGTTGTGTTGTAATCGAAATAACAGGATCAATAAGTGGAATTGCCCTATGTCTGGCAAACAATGCATCATACTCCAGCATTGTCCCTGGATCCGCTGCACCTCTACCCCAACCCTAGAGTAACGGCTGAAGAGCATCAAACTCAACAAAAGCAACATATGGTTGAATATAAACACCCCAATCAGATACCTCTCAAGATACATGAGCAAAATAAGCGGTAACCACTGGTGTCACCTGTACCTCACCAAAATGTCTCAGTACCCACCCTGGAAGATACATCTCGATAATCCACTGTGTCTCGAAAATCCTACCGATCATATATCTTTGTTGTCAGCAGAAAGGCAAGTGCACTGCATCATCTGCTCAACTGGGGCAATCTAAGTATGGTCTCCAAATGAAATGTTGCAAAATGTCAAACTGATGCCTCCAGTACAAGGTGTTACCTGAACCCCTGTGTCTGATACCTTTTGTGTACCTAAAAGCATAAGGCTCACCAGGATGCAAATCAACATGAATGACAGGTCTCGAAATAGAAATATGCTCCCATGGCCAAGTCTAGAGCAGTGTCATACCACAATTGATAGACAGATATCCAAGATATACAATCCCATACATTTGATAATACAACATGGCCAGTAGACATGGACCCCACACATATACTCATCGATGAACAATCATATCATGGAGCACTCTGCCCCATCCAACTGGAAATATGTGACCTCATCTGTCAGGTATCAACAAACCACCAACAACACCGCATAGTACAATAGTCATGTCATCATAATCCAACCAGGCCCAAGGGATGTCATATCGGCCACTCATCTGCAAGTCCTATATCTCACACTCAAAAAGTACACACAATCCAGCAATGCCATCATCATGGTCATACACAACTCTCTCACCATGAATCGGAATACATAGTATATGCCATACATCTTCTAACGTAATGGATGCCTCCCCAGTTGGAAGATGGAATGAACAAGTCTCAGAATGCCACCGCTCTATCAAAGTTGTAATCATGGCTCTGTTGGCCGTAACCTTTGGTAAGTGTAATACATGATATAAACCAAGCTGGCGTATATGCTCAATCTCCCATCAAGTAAGTCAGCACGAAGATCAAGTCCACTGGGTCTGCTTTGTCGGCAGTATAATACTCCAATGTTCTCCTGCACTGAGAAAATGTTTAAAATATTAGATGTCGGATCACGAAAAAAATAAAATATTTTCAGACGCATGACAAAAATTTACACATACAATGAATGCGTGATAGTTATTACGAATGTGGTACACTTATAGCTTTTGTGTGCCATTTAGAGCTAATGTGTAATGATATGAGCGCATGCGTAACATTAAACACTTATGCGTGATGATATGAATGAATGCGGTACATTCTACACTAATGTGTAATAGTTAAGGTGATTGTGTAACAGTTAAAGCATTTGCAGTATAGTTAAGGAAAATGCATGAAAATCGATATGCTAATGCATGACACAAAGAAAAAAATGATCACTAAATTGTTTTTCAGAAAATAGAAAAATACTGGCAAAAAATCAAGAAAAATTTGGAAAAATACCATGCTGCCAGTCCCAGGAGGTCTCTGATAGGAACGTACTCAGTTAGACAGGTGCAATCGAGCTCTATAACCAGCCATGATGATCAAATACTCACAAGAAAGCACAAAAATTGTACAGAAAACAAAGAACTTACCAAATACCAAATGAGCAAATGAAAACCTACAATCTCTATTTATAGCTCAAAATTAGGGTTTTTTGACACCTTGACACCCGTGGTCCCCGGTAGCTTCAAACAACTTGTAGCCTACTCAAATGATCTCAAAATTGATCAAAAATTCACATGCTTGCGCATTACACTGGTATCGAAAACATGGTCTCAATTTTTTAATTTTTCAACCACCTTTTTTGAGGGGGCATATTTACACTATACAGCAGTACCAAGGCATACTGGGGTAGAATTTTTAATTTTCTTTGAAACAATGTCATTCTGACTTTGTCTCAAAGAGGGAAAAATGTACACACCTAAAAATGTCTCATTGATCATGTATTAGTTGTTCCTCTAATTGATTAAATAATCTTTAATTATTTAATTAATTTAATTAATCTTATTCTTCTAATTTTATATTTCCTCATCATCTTACTAATTATTCTATTTCCTATTCTATCATCATTTAAATAAATTCAATTTCAATTTCTATCTCTCTGATCAACTAATCATTCAACCCTCTTCTAAATATTAATTAAATATTTATTATTTAATTAATTATAATTTAATCCTTTAAATTTAAGTCTTTATTATTTAATTAAATTCCATTTTTAAATAATTAAATAGTTTCTTTAAATTATTTAATTAACTAATTAATTCTTCCATTTCCAAATCCCCAAATTCTAATTTCATTTAATTTCATATTCTTCTAGTTTCTTCCAAATTCAAATACATGTGCATGATTTCAAAAATCAAATTGAAAATCAAAGCCAAGCTCTAAATATATTCAAATACTAAATTGAATTAAATAAATTCAACTATTTGAATTAAAATCTCATGCAAAGATTAAATTGAAAATCTAAGTCTAAATACAAGCACATGCTAAATTAATTAATTAAATCATTTGTCTCTCCAGTCTCTATTTTCATCTTCTAGTTCTCTTGGTCATCTTGTTTATTTCCTCCAATCATTCTTTTTCTTCCTTCAGTTAGCTTTTTCTCAATCAGTTAATTCAATTAATCTATTCAATCTATTCTATTTCACCTCCAAGCCAGCAGTTCAACTATCAATCAGCATGTGAGCTCACCGGAGTTCCACCTCTTGATCAATCTGTTCCACCTTTCAATCAATCTTCTCCAAAAATCTATAAATTGAGCATTCAATCTCCATTTTCAATAATCACAAACTTTGAATATTTGTGTCAATTGTAGGTTGTTAGTGCAATATCTGAGAGCCATCATACCACAGAGAAGAGAAGAGCAATGGAAGTTATATGCAGTCATGGAATAGGGAGTCTTTAATTGATTTCATTTATAGTTCCTATTTTGCTTGATTTTGTTATTTCATTGTCTATTTGTTAGAATTCTTTGATTATATAGGGATTCATGATTTCCCTTTTTCTTCTAATTGATATTTTATAAGATGAATTTTACTTGCACACACACATCAATAAAATATAACTTTCTGAAGGACAAGGTGGAAGAAAAAGAAGTCAAATTGGTTTATGTGAACACTAAAGAACAGATCATAGATATATTCACTAAACCATTGTCTAAGGAATCATTTGAGTATTTGAGAGACAGGTTAGGGGTTTCTTCCCCTCTAGCACAGACTTGATTGATGCAGTTTGGCATCAGTCCAACATGCATTATCAAAGATATTATTCATTCTGGCACTGATGTGTGGTGCTACTACTCAGGGGGAGTAGTCGAATTTGAGAGTCAGAGGCTTACATTCTTGCTTTGATATTTTTGTCAAATTTATGGCATTGATGTCAAAGGGGGAGAGATAGTGATATGAAAAATAAATTCAGAAATTTACATAGATATTATTCTCAAGGGTAGAGTTTTTGATATTCAGGAGATTGTTGGTTGTCTTCCATAGGGGGAGACTTGTTTGACATTTCTTGGTACTTAGATGTTTTTCACATCTAGTGTTGCCATGAATGCCAAAGGGGGATATTGTTGGTAATATGGATCAATTGATTATGTGTTGCATTCATGTTTTGTCATTGATGTCAAGACTAGCTATTATGGTTGGTTACCGACATATAGGTTTTGATTATCGGTAGAAGATCTAGTGTTACCGGTAGAAGGGACTATCTGTTGGACACTTCCTGCATGATTGAATCAATGGAGTATGTTTATTTTTATGTGTTACATGCTTCTGGAGCATATTTTGGTTAGTTGGTATTGACTTAGTAATTGGATGTTATCATACACTCTTGTAAACCCTTACCATCATGGGTTTAAAATTTAATCGGTAGAGCTTTCATTGAGAAACCTTGACAGAATTCTAAGTGGTGTTGGTGCGACTTCTAGATGGAATTCAAGATGCAAAAAGCGATCCTTGATCGTGCCTCAACTTTTTGAAGACATTGCTTTGGCATGTTGGACCCATATTAGGTCTAGTGCCTATCTAGATTATGGACTGATATCATGTTAACATGTTCTCTACACGTTACTAGGATGATTTATGGATTGGTTATTGTTGTTTTGGTCTTAAGTCGACATGGCATATCATTGTAATATGGATGTATGTAATGATCTTATAGTAATATCTTTTAGGTGGCCGACCTAATTGGTTTAGGCCTTAGGGTTTGTATAAATTGATGTAAGATCTCATTGTAGATCATATGGTATGGTATGGGAATGGAAAAGTAGTATCATGGTCATGGAATGCAATATCATATGTGAAGGAGATTTAGTCAATCATAGGTGATCAAATTTGGTTTAAGGAAGAGGTCAAAGGCCTCTGGTATTGAGCTTAACCGGGACTGTAATCAGGCATGGTAGATGCTATCTCTGGCAGTTCATTATTCTAGATTGTTGTCCATTTATCTTGAGGTAGTTATAACCTCTCTATAGTCAATAAGACTCTTTTGTAATGAGTAGTATGCTCTAGGCAGTATGCCTTCCTACATGTGCAGGCCCCTTATTGTATCAAATACTTTCTGCAGAAGTATCATCTGACTATGGGTAGGCTTCCCACCATGGTTTTTCCCTTTCTAGGTTTTCCACATACAAATCATGGTGTTATGTGGTATGGTTGCATTGTGTTAATTCTATGTTTCATTCTTAAGTTTTACTGCTTACCTGTATCTATTTCTGCTATTTTGGTTTTTTAATGTTTACATGATCCGATTAAACATTATTAAGTGGTTTGATTGACATAATCTGTTAACAACTGATTCATCCCCCTCTCTCAGTTTTTCACCGGTTATCCTAACAAGAGGATCTACGAACAAATGAAGCTAGTCAAGAAAATCACCTATCTCTGAATCTTGTTGAACATCAATTAGGGAAGGTAAACAAGATGCAAGATGAGTCACTTCAAGCATAGTAGATGGAGCTACTACGAGTTCCAAACAAGGATCATTCTCTAATGATGAGTCACTTTGTTTGTCACTATGAGCTAGGGTTAATGCTTTTGAAAAATGTGAAGATAACCCATGATTAACATCAATAATCTCATACATATCATCAAAAAAATTAGAATCAACATTGTTAGCATGAACAACATCATCATCCATATCATCATCTATATTAATGCAAAAAGAGCATGAAGCATCATTTTTCTTAAGCATTTTTAATCATGGTGAATTAGGTTGAAATTCCTCCCTAGGGTTAGGTGAAGGCTGGACAAATGAGATCAAGTCAACATTTTGGTGTAGGAGCACCTAGTTTTGGTTACATTTTCAAAGTTTTTACAATTTTGGTTTGATTAGGTTCAAATGTGTGTTTTCTCAGTTTGAAATAGCATCCCATAAGTGCATCAAGATAACCTACTCCGATGGGTTGTTTAGTGTTGAATGATCGGGTATCGGAAGGAGCTGGTTCAAGTTACCCCGACGACCTGATGAGTTAGCATTAGCTTGGAGCGGAGTCATCGGGTATTGGCATAAGCTTTTTCTTGCTACACCGATGACCCAATGAGCCATCAGGTATCGGTAGGAGTTGTAGAATTCTACACCGATGTCCTAATGGGAGTTATCGGGTATCGGGGAGAATGGTTTCTTGTTATCCTGTGGACCCGATAGGAAAGTGCTAGTCAAGGAAAGAGTTACTGGGTATCAGGAGGAGTGTTTTCTTGTTACCCTAATAACCCGATAACAAGGTGCAAGTAGAGGAGGTTGACTTTGGAGACATCCTCCATTGGAAAAGTGCAATGTCATGTTACCCAATGACTCAATGAAAAGTGCGAAGCGAAAGTGTGAAGACATCGGTCATTGATAGCCCATTCTGATGTTACACGGAAGACTCGATAGGAAGTACAAAGAGTTGGAGGTTGTCATCAGACATCGGTAACCTTGTTTGGATGTTACCCTGATGCTCTGATAAAGGCTAGAAACCGTTGGTAATGAGTTCAATCTTGTACAATAGAAGGGGTTCACGACAGAGGACAAAATGTATAAAAGACCCAATGGGCATTTGTAAAAGGATTGTTTTTTTTTTGAATGTGGATTGTTGATTGCCATGGAGAACACATCTATTTTCCTAAATAATAAAGAGAAGTTTATTTTCTGGTTTTCATTCAGTATCAGATTTCTATTTTTGAATTGCAATAATGTTTTAGAATCTTTAAGTTCACTTATGCAGTCAATGTAAACGCTTCATTTCTTTGTTCTGTGAGTTACTGGGTTGAACCCGGGAATAAGATTGGAATCTGTAAATAAGTTTTCCTTTTTTCAGTGTAGGTTCTCTATTTGTAAATAAAAACATGGCTATAGCTTGAAACTCCACATGACCATTGGAGGTGGTCAAGCAAAGCCAATCATGTACAGTAGGTTTTCATTTTTGGAAGTCTAGGAGATGGCATTAGCTATTCCTGCAAACTGGCCCTAGGCAATCTTGGTGATAGTCCAACTAGGTGTCAGTAGTGTGAATGAGATAACTTATAGGGGAGGAATCTATTGAGAACCGGAAGAAGATCCAGAAGGCTATAAGCCCTAGAACCTAGTCATTTTGTAACCGAAAGGAGAGAGTTTTCCAAACCAAACATGAAGAGTGGTTTTGCAAAAAAAAAAAAAAAAGAGAACAAGTGTTGACTGTACTGCACCCCTGCAAGGATATAGTGAGCAAGTTTACCTTGTGAGCTTGAGGAAGGTGAAACGAGAAAACTACTAGTAGGGGAGTACATAGGAGAAGACTATGGGCCCTAATAGAGAATAGGATTACACCATCAAAAGGACTCCTGTTGGTGGTAAATTAGGACTCTCCCTATCAAAGTGGTATCAGAGCAAGTTAAGACTTGGAAAGAAACTTGTTGATGACAAACAATGAATCCATAGGAGAAAATAGTCTCAAAATGGTGACCAATGTAGAGTTATCCAGGAAGGTAGAAGATTAGGAAGAAGAGAATAGACTCCTGAGAGAAAGATCGCTACAATTGGAGAGCAAACTAGACATAGTTGAGGATAAAAGTGAGAAAGTAAAAATTAAGGTCAATGAAGGGAAGGGAAAAGAATCAGTAGAAGAGGATAGGATACCTGAATCAGACCCTATTCTACTTGAAGAACCATTCCTTAAAGCAATTAAAGCCTTAGGGGGAAAATACTTGGAAGGAATGCCATTTTTTTATGGGAAAATGGAGCCTGACGTAGTTATGGAATGGATTGAAGGATTGGAGAATCACTTTGAGTGTGATGGAATTAGTGAAGCCCAAAAGGTGAAGGTAGCCAAGTCTAGATTGAGAGGAGCATCCTTGACTTGGTTGAAGTTTATCCAAGAAGAAAGGCAAAAAGAGGGTAATAACCAAATAGCCAATTGGAAAGGAATGGTAACAAAGGTGAGGGAAGCCTATATCCCTGAAGATTATGAGATCCAGCTGCATAAAAGGAGGCAAAACTTGAGACAAAGAGACTTGGATGTGAGTAGCTACACTGAGGAATTTCAGAAGTTGTGTCTGAGATCCAAGGTGGTAGAGGATGAGAGCATCAAGGTAGCTAGATACTTGAATGGATTGAGATGGAACATTCAAGAGGAGTTAAGTTTGTTATGTCCTAACACTATGCATAAGTTCTTTCAATTGGCACTGAAGGTGGAGGAAAAGAGCAAGAAGAAACAAGAACAAAGAAACAGAAGCAGAGGTAGAGGAAGAGATGGTAGAGGTCATAGAGGTAGCTATAGTGGTAGAGGTGTAGACCAAAGATCCCAAGATGAATCCAAGTTGGTAGAGAAAAGTGGGGATTCTAATAGCAAGAGCATCTATAGAGGAAGGGGATCTAGCAACTCTAATAGAGGAAGGTCTAGTGGATCAGGAAGAGGGTCCTAATTTTCCATAACAAAGTGCTACAATTGCTATTAGCTTGGACACCTAGCTTATAGATGCCCTAAGAAGTCTTCTTCATCCCAAGGAGGTGAAAGGAGAGTAAATTATATTCAAGAAGATGCAGCACATGTGAAGGAATTAAAAGTGAGTTTAGACTCTGAGAGTGGAGAGAATCTCATGATGAGAAGAGTCTTAATCAAAGAACCGGTTAAGGAGGAACCTAGCCAAAGAAGATCCTTGTTTAAGATAAAACGCAAGATTATGGGTAAAGTGTGTAAAGTGGTGGTAGATTTAGGTTCCACTAACAATATTGTGTCAAAAGAAGCAGTAAGTTAACTTAACCTGCAAAGAATTTCACATAGTGATCCTTATAGGGTTACTTGGCTCAATAAGGAGCAACATGTTCTAGTGAATGAACAAACTTGGGTGGAGTTCACTATAGGAAATTACAAAGACAAGATTTTGTGTGATATATTGCCAATGGATGCATGCCACCTACTCTTAGGCAGACCTTAGAAATTTGATAGGAAAGCAGTACACCATGGAGAAAATAATTCTTATACTTTCCAAAAAGATGGAGTTACTTACAAAATTTAGTCCTTAAAATATGAAGAAGGAAGCTGACCTAAGGGTTCCAATGTGCTGCTAGTTGGTGAGAAGGAGTTCATTAACACCCTCAAGGAAGGAGAAAGAGTGATGAAACCTAAAGAAGAAAGCAAGGAAAAGAATGTATGCATTCCCAATGAAGTGCAACAGATACTAAACCAGTTCAAGGAGATCATTAGTGATGGAACACCTCCAATGTTTCCTCCTCAACATGCCATTAGTCACCAAATTGACTTCATACCTGGAGCTTCTTTTCCTAATAACGCAGACTATAAGATGACACTACAGCAGAATCAGGAGGTAGATAAACAAATACAAGAGCTTTTGGACAATGGTCTGATAAGGAAAAGCATTAGCCCATGTGCAGTGCCCACTGTGTTGGCACCAAAGAAGGGAGGTACTTGGAGACTGTGCACTGATTCAAGAGCCATCAACCAGATTACAATCAAGTATAGATTTCCTATTCCCAGAATTGAAGATTTGATGGATTGTTAGGGGGTGCTAAGTATTTTACCAAGATAGACCTCAAGAGTGGTTACCACCAAATCTGAATCAAGGAGGGAGATGAATGGAAGACAACCTTCAAGACTACGGAAGGACCTAATGAATGGCTTGTTAAGCCATTTGGACTCACCAATTCCCCTAGAACATTCATGAGGCTCATGAATGAAGTACTCAAGGACTACATTGGTAAATTTGTTGTTGTTTACCTAGATGACATCTTAATTTTTAGCAAGTTTAAAGATGAACATCTTAAGCATATTGAAATTGTCTTGGAAAAACTATATGATGAACAACTAACCATCAATTTGGAGAAATGTGAGTTTATGAAACAAGAATTAGTGTATCTTGGGTTTGTAATCTCAAGTGGTGATTTGAAAACGGACACTTCAAAGGTGGAAGCAATAACCAATTGCCCTACTCCTAAAACAACAAGTGAAGTAAGGAGTTTTCACGGTTTGGCTCAGTTTTATAGGAAGTTCATCAGAGGGTTCAGTGAGATATGTGCACCTATGCTAGAGACAATCAAGGGAGGTGTGAGAACCAAGTTTGTATGGACAAAGGAAGCACAAAAATGTTTTGATCTCTTGAAGACAAAGGTGGCTACACAACAGGTACTAATCCTACCAATCTTTGACAAGGTTTTCACAATTGAATGTGATGCAAGCAACATAGTAGTTGGAGCAGTTTTGAGTCAAGACAATAGACCAGTTGCATTTTTCAGCAAGAAAATCAATGATGCAAAGAAAAGGTATTCTTCCTATGATTTGGAATTATATGCACTTGTCTAGTCACTTAGGAAATGGAGGCATTATTTTCTCCCTAAGGAATTTTTGGTTTACACTGATAATCAAGCTCTTAGCTTTCTTAATTCTTAAGAAAAGTTAAACCATAGGCATATCAAATGGATAGAGTATTTGTAGTCATATACTTTTACCATCAAACACAAGAAAGGACAATAAAATAAGGTAGCTGATGCATTGAGTAGGAGGTTACTAATAGTACAAGCAGTGTAGCTCAAAAGCATTGGAGTAGATAGTTTCAAGAATTTGTATGAAGAAGATGAAGATTTTGTTGTTGCCTACAAGGTTTGCCAAGAGTTTAGGAATCATTTTCATAGTGAATAGGCAGATTTCACTTTGCAGGATGGACTTTTGTTCAACGGAGGACAGCTTTGTGTTCCTAGAGGGTCTATGAGAGAAAATTTGATGCAAGAAAAGCACAATGGATGCTTGAGTGGAAATTTTGGTTTGAATAAGACTTTGGAACTTGTGCAAAGGTTCTACTATTGGCCAAAGATGTAAAGGGATATCAGGAGATATGTGGAGCAATGTGTAATTTGTCAAAGAGCTAAGGGAACATCTTCTAATGCTGGACTGTGTCAACCTTTACCTATCCCAAATAGGGCATGGGAATGTGTAAGTATGGATTTTGTTGTTGGTTTACCCAAGACCACATCTGGATTTGATAGCATCTATGTTGTTGTAGATAGATTCAGTAAAATGGCCAATTTTATTCCTTGTAAGGTGACTCATGATGCCAGTCATATTCCTCATTTATTTTTCAAAGGGGTCATTCGGATTCATGTTTTACCTATCAGTATAGTGTCAGATAGAGGTACAAAATTTATTGGACATTTCTAGAGAACTTTATGGCAGATATTGGGAGCTAACTTGTCTTTCAGCTCAACATACCATCCCCAAATGGATGGCCAAATAGAGGTGGTCAATAGAATGCTGAGGAAACTTCTTAGATATTTGAAAAAGGAGTATGGACAAGCTTGGGATCAAATCATTCATCAGGCTGAATTTGCTTACAATGACAGTGTGAATCGATCAATTGGTAAGAGTCCTTTTGAAGTAGTTTATGGCCTTCATCATAGAGGTGTTTTTGAGCTCCAATAAATTGAGAAGATGGGACAACAGAGTGGACATGATGTTGACATGGCTTAGTCCATGAAGGAGATTCATGAGAAAGTTAGGAAAACTTTACTAGACAACTCTCAGAAAATCAAGGGCACAGTAGATGAAAAGAGAAGAGATGTACAATTTGTTGTTGGGGACTTGGTAATGGTTCACTTGAACAAAGAAAGGCTTCAAAAAGGTGTCCCTAGACAATTGGACCTTGTAAGATCCTGGACAAGTATGGAAACAATGCTTACAAACTTGACCTACCCAAAGACATGGATTTATCTCCTATTTTCAATGTTGCAGACTTGGTACTGTATAAGGGTACACTTCTAGAAGAGTGTTGGAGATTTTTAGAGGTCTTGTAGGCACTTTTAGACCTACCTTTACTGCTGGCAAACACACCACAAGCCAAAAGGGTGTTGGATTCACGAGTCCTCAAGAAGACCAGGCATACCACCTATATGGAGCATTTAGTTAAATGGCAATATTTTCCAGAATCTGAGGCTACTTGGGTTCCTAAGGCAGACTTTTCAAAGCTTGGAATTACCTCCTCTATGTTTCCCCAAGGAGTCACTTGACTTCTTTCTTATTGGGGGAGTATGGTGTAGGAGCAACTAGTTTTGGTTGCATTTTCAAAGTTTTTACAATTTTGGTGTGATTAGGTTAAAATGTGTGTTTTCTCAGTTTGAAATAGCATCCCATAAGTGCATCGGGATAACCTACTCCGATGGGTTGTTTAGTTTTGAGTCATTGGGTATCAGAAGGAGTTGGTTCAAGTTACCCTGATGACCTGATGAGTTAGCATTGGCTTGGAGTGGAGTCATCAGGTATCAACAGAAGATTTTTCTTGCACCAATGAACTGATGAGCCATCAGGTATCGACAGTAGTTGTTGCATGCTACATCGATGTCCCAATGGGAGTTATCAGGTATCAGGGAGAATGGTTTCTTGTTATCCTGCAGACTCGATAGGAATGTGCTGGTCGAGGAAAGAGTTATTGGGTATTGGGAGGAGTGTTTTCTTGTTACCCTGATAACCCAATAACAAGGCGCAAGCAAAGGAGGTCAACTTTGGAGACATCAACCATTAGAAAAGCGTAATGTCATGCTACCCGATGACCTGATGGAAAGTGTGAAGCAGAAGTATGAAGACGTTGGTCATCGATAGCCCATTCTGATGTTACATCGAAGACCCAATAGGAAGTGTGAAGAGTTGGAGGTTATCATCAGACATCAGTAACCTTGCTTGGATGTTACCTCAATGCTCTGATAGTACCTTCCCGATAGTTTCTGCTAGAAACCGTAGGTAACAAGTTTAATCTTGTCCAATAGAAGGAGTTCACGATAGAGGACGGAATGTATAAAAGACCCAATGGGCATCCGTAAAAGGGTTTTTTTTTTTAATGTGGATTGTTGATTGCCACGGAGAACACATCTATTTTCCTGAATAATAAAGAGAAGTCTATTTTCTGGTTTCCATTCAGTATCAGATTTCTGTTTGTGAATTGCAATAATGTTTTATAATCTTTAAGTTCACTTATGTAGTTAATGTAAACGCTTCATTTCTCTATTTTGTGAGTTACTGGGTTGAACCCGGGAATAAGCTCAGAATCTATAAATAAGTTTTCCTTTTTTTAGTTTAGGTTCCCTATTTGTAAATAACAACATGGCTCTATATTGAAACTCCACACGACCATTGGAGGTGGTCAAGAAGAGCCAATCATGTACAATAGGTTTTCATTTTTGGAAGTCCAGGAGATGGCATTAGCTATTCCTGCAAACTGGCCCTAGGCGAGCTTGGTGATAGTCCGACTAGGTGTTAGTAGTGTGAAGGAGATAACTTGCAGGGGAGGAATCTATTAAGAACTAGAAGAAGATCCAGAAGGCTATAAGCCCTAGAACCTAGTCATTTTGTAACCAAAAGGAGAGAGTTTGCCAAACCAAACATGAAGGGTGTTTTTGGAAAAAAAAGAGAGAATAAGTGTTGACTGTCTTGCACCCCTGTAAGGATATAGTGGGCAAGCTTACCTTGTGATCTTGAGGAAGGTGAAACAAGCAAACTACTGGTAGGGGAGTACATTGGAGAAGACTATGGGACGTAATAGAGAATATGATTACACCATCAAAAGGACTCCTATTGGTGGTAAATTAGGACTCTCCCTATCACATTTGGTGTCTTCTGGGAGGAAGTGGTTTGAGAAGCAATTTCATGAGCCTTGGCACAACGTCTTTGTCACTATTCTCTTGCAAAATGGTCCTTTTAGTTTTAGCCAAGACTTGTGAAGGTTGAGGATCAATGGACATAGGCTTCTTGTCTTCCTTTAAAGGATGAGGAATGGGAGAAACCCCACTAGGTTGAGTCATAGAAGATGCCAAGTGTTTTCCTTTATAAGATATTGGAGGTGGGAATGAGGCATATATGAGAGGAATAGAAGGGGTAGGAAAAATCCCAAGACCATTATGAGGAGGAGGAATATCCATGGGTATAGGATCTATAGGTTTACTCAAAGACATGATCATCTCATTCTTCCACTTTTGATAAGATAAGAAAAGGATGTCACTTCAAGGCTTAAGAGGTTTGAGCTGTTGAGGCCAAAATTAATCAAGAGTTAAATTATCAATCTTTTTTGTGGTTTGGTAAAGGCTATGATTTATTATTATCATAGTGCCATTATGAGGAAATTTCAAATATTTAAGGATTGTACAAGGGATAGCTTTCATGGAAGAGAGCCAACGATGTCCCAAATTCACACGCAACTAATCTGATATGGGAATGACAACAAAATTCACATCTAAGCACTTAGTACCAACCTCAATAGGGAGAGTAATAGAACCAATAGTATGGAAAGAGAAACCATCATACACCTTGACCACAACATCAGATTTATCATGTATAACTTGACGCAATTGTAAAATATAAAGATATTCTTCAGTAATCACATTCACCATACACACTAGATCAATGAGCACCCCTTGTGAGAATTTGTCTTTGATATTTTTAGTGATATACAATGGGCCATCAAGTGCAAAAATAGTCTCACTAGGATCAAAAGTAATGCATAGGTCATTAGGATGTATAGACTTATCTACAAGATTCACAACATTGTTAGATTCCATACCAAGGTCATCAAGAGAAAATGCAAGAGGCTCAGAATCAACAATATTAGTGGAGTGAGAAGGCAAAGGCTTGGTGAATATTTTGAGGTTTTGATTAGGAGGAGCTACATACTTGTTTCCCTTGTCATTCACACTAGCTACAAATATAGTATTATTATCAATGAAGTCTTGAATCTTACTCCTTAATGTATAGCATTTATCAGTATCATTTCTAGGTTGACAATGATATTGACAAAAGGATTTGCGCTCATGATAGGGTGGAAATGGTTTGGAAGTCTCAATTGGATTGATGGGAGGAAGTTTCAACACATTGACATTTATCAACCTCGACACTATACTATGTAAAGATTCAAAAAGAGGAGTTAATTATTTTCTAAAGTATTTGGATGAAGGGGCCACACCTGATATCGTGGCTGCCCCTTGAGTGTTGATATTGTCATTTATCATGATGTAAACTTTGTTTAGTTTAAAATTTATCAACTATTGTTGAGCACCCTCATTCTTATCAAATGGACCCATTGAAGGAGATGATTCAAATTGACTTGCTTGAAGCTGATAATTATGAAGCACTGCATAAAATTGTGTAAAGGAAGTAAACTTTGAAAATAGAAGCTTATCTCTAATGTTTTTTTTTAAATTAGGAATAAAATTATTTGAACATCGTGATTAGACACTTGATAAGCAATTTGAGAATTAGAATGTTTATATCTATCGATAAAATCAGTTAAGTTTTTTATTTAATTCTTTGCTTACAATGAATCAAATTAGTCAAAGTAATTTTAGGACTAATATTATTTTGAAAGTGTTGAATGAAAGCATTAGTAATTATTGAAATGAAGTAATAGAATAAGGAGACAAAGAATAATACCATTGCAAAGCTTTATTCCTAAATGTTTTAGTAAACAATTTAGCCATAAGTCTTTGGTCATGATTGAAATCACTAAACAAAGTATGAAATGTCTTCACATGAGTCAAGGGGTCACTTTTTCCATTATATAACTCCAATTGAGGGACTACATATGTTTAGGGAGAACTGCACAGACAATGTCATTGGATAATGGGCTCGCTACATCAAATGTGGGAACATTGAACTTGGATTGAGTAATGGAAGCCAATTGTTTTTGTAGAGAGGTAACAATTTGGGATAGATTATTGATGGTTGTTTCAATGGATGGATTGGAAATGGACATGTTATATTGTGATGGAGGATTGTTATATGTAGGTGGAGGTTGAGAATAAGGAGGTTGAAAATTATGGTATGTTGGTATAGGAGATATTTGGTATATGAATGGAAGACTCACAAAGGGGGTTATGTAAGAATATCGGTTAACATGATTGCCTACATGAATAACATGTTTAGGATTAATGTTTTGTGTGGAAGTAGCCATGATAGAAGATATATATGTAGGAACACTAGGATCAATAGGATTCATAAAGACAAATAGGTTCACCTTTTAGCGGTGATAAATTTGGAGGACCAGGTTGAATTAGAGAAACATGGTCCTGAAAAATTAGGCCAAACTTCGGGGAATAGATTTGAATCATCTTCTTCTACTCAGATCCATGTCAATGGCTCCATATGACATTTGTAACTCACCATTTCTATCAAATTACTTCAATAATTGACTATCTTGTGCTAATATTTAAAATTCAAAATTCAATTCAATTTAAGGAAGAAAGAGCCCCATTTAGGAGGCCTAGAATCTTATCAAAATCTTGACTTATCAAGGTCAAATCTATTAGATTTCATCTTCCCCTAATGTAATAGTGAATTAGGTCATCTAGTGGTTTTGTTATCTTAATTTAACCCTAACCCTAATTTTACACCTCTATAGATGGAAAATTGGGAATTAGGCCTTTGCTAAGTAAATCCACTAAATAGCCCAATTAACCAAATTAAATTGAAAGAGGGTTGAACCCAATAGATCTAGGCTCAATCCCAATGGGAAAGAGACTGAGATTCTGATTGGATTCAATTGGTTGGTATTGCTTATCCTCTTTATTAATTGAATTTGTAATGTAATAGAGAAATTAGAGCATAACTATGAATTATTGAAGTAAATTTACAGAAATAGTAAGCTACAAATATCTCACTAAACCACAAACTTGGATCCAGGAAAAAGGAGATGTCTAGAGCTCGTTCTCAGAAGTTTAGATTTATTTTTTGGGACTAGGTAGCACAAATCTTCCCTAGTCTTCTAAATGTTTCATCATAAAAAGATGAACCTATTCATCATTGTTGACTATGTCAAAATTCCTGAGTACAACTCCACACCTATTTCCTGCACACAAAAAGAAAGGGAAATACGTTGGGAATAGGGGTTTGTCTTAGGTTAAACCATGATTTCAGAATTAACCATGAAATTTAATTGACAAATGTAATGAAAGACTGTAATAAATTACTTTCCTTTCGAGGGAAAGATTGAATCTAAAATGTAATGCTTGAAACCACAATGTTTACCTTGATGAAGTTTTGTTTATCTTCACACCAAGATTTTAGCATTTTGGGTAGGATGCCTTCATAAAACATTGATCATGAATAAACTTGACTTCACTTCTACTCCAATGATTGATGAATGATTGATTGCTTTCTCCCTTAAATTTGCTAGAGTGCAATTGAGATCTTGATTTCAATTTGATCCAAATGAGAGGGGTAGACATCCTTTTATACTTGTTTACCTAAAAATTCTTCTATAGTATTCCAACACGAGATCCAAATTCTCGCTCATTTGTGATGATTGTTATGAGGCTTCAATTTGGAGCCTAATTAAGAGGCCCAAGGTGTGGTACACCATAGTTATTATTTAGGAATAGGCCTTGCCACACCTTGGTCCTAGAAATAAGGACTCTATAATGGGGGAAGAATTGGGAAGATGATGAAAATGCAAGGTAGATAGGTAGTGTGAGTAGAATTAGCATTGCAATCAGGCCTTAGAAATCAAAACACAAAAGTGACACCTAGGTGAGGACAAAATTGTAGATGAGTACAATTTAGGATGCTCTATATACAAACCACCAAACCATGGAGTTCAAATTTTATTCCAATGGGAAAGAGATTTTGTTGAGGGAATTACCAAATGGATCTCTTAAAGTGGTTTTAGCTAAGAGGATGGAAAGGAAATTTTTAAGAGGACAAGTAACATGGGAAAAAAACAATCTTAATGCACACCACAAGTTCTTCTAATAAATAAGGTAAAAATAATTTTGAAATTCAATCAATTCTTGATAAACATACCTTAGTTTTGAATGATTTACCTTTGAGATTACCCCATAGTAGGGGATTTGAGCATGTAATTAAACTAGAATAATGTGTCAAACCTATTATCATAACTCCTTACCATCATCTAAGGAGTTACAAGGAGGAAATAGATAAGACTATTAAAGAACTCCTCGACATCGATTTCATAAGGCCAAGCTCTAGCCCATTTTCTTCATATATGGTTCTTGTTAAGAAGAAGGGTGACACAATAATAATGAGAATAGATTATAGAGAATTAAACAAAAATAGCTCAAAAATAGATATCATATTTTGAGAATAGATGAAATCATTGATGAGTTACATGGAGCAATATATTTTTCAAAGATTGATTTAAGGTTAGATTATCACCAAATCCACATGAGAAAAGAGTATGTGGAAAAAATTGATTTTCAATGCCACTATTGACATTTTTAATTTCTTGTCATTTCATTTGGTCTTACAAATGCACCATCAAATTTCCAATCTTGCATGTATAAGGTTTCCAATAGGAAGCAAAAAAAAATTGTCTTACTATTCTTTGATGATATTTTGATTTAAAGTAAAACATGGAAAGAGCACTTTGAACATTTGGATACAGTTTTGGGTACTTGGGAGAAACAATCATTCTTTGCCAAGTTATCAAAATGTGAGTTTGGGATGAATAAAATTGTATAACTAGGACATATATCATAAGTTCTCAAGGAGTGCAAGTTGACCAACAAAAGATTTAAGATATCCTAGATTGGCCCCCACCCACCAATCTTACTAAGTTGAGAGGATTTCTTGGGTTGTGTCATTATTATAGAATATTTGTAAAAGGTTTCTCTCATCTTGATTCCACTTTGATTGATTTAAATAAGAATAGAGTCTTTGTTTGTACTAGGGAAGCTCAAAGAACATTTGATAAGCTTCTAAAGGTAATGAATTTATGCCGTGCTTGTAAAACCTAAATTTTTTCTTCCATTTATTGTTGAGTGTGATGCATTTGAGGAAGATATTGATGTTATCTTAACTCAAAATGGATACCCAATATCTTTAGGGAGTAGGAAACTAAGAAAATTAGAGAAAGGGTAGTCTATTTTTGACAAAGAATTGTTGGCAATTATGCATGCACTAGACAAGTTCAAGCAATGTTTGGTTTGTTGTAAGTTTATGGTCAAGAATGATCAAAATAGTCTATAATTAATTTTGAATCAAAAGGCTTTAATGACCATCAATAGAAATGTGTGAGTAAATTGCAAGCTTATGACTTTGAAATTAAGATAAAAATGTGGTTGTTGATATTGTTTATAGGAAGTCATCATTGTGTTGTATTTCTATAATTAATGTTGATTGGAAAATCTCCATCATTTCATAATATGCTATGGATTAATTTTACTCCAACATCTTGGATGATAAAGTGGACGATGCCATGTACATAGTCCTACATAAAGATACTCTAAAGTGTAGGCATCCCTCTCCCATAGATTTAAATGAAAAGGTTCTCTCCTAGGTACATTTCAAGAAAATATTAGGAAGAGATAAATTAATGAATCCAATATTGACGAATTATCCCATGTATCAACAATAAATAAATTATTGGCTACAACTAGTCCAATTGTTGACATGTGGACCTACAAACTGCCAACTTGTATTCACAATACATTCATGTGAACATGCATTGGATTTGGATCACAAGTATAATCATTTGAAAAATATCCAAGGACTACAATCAAGGGAGGACCATGGATCCAATTAGTCAACCTTAAGTTCAAGTGTCACTCTTAGAAGTTTGAATGTTTAATGTCACCAAAATGTAATGGTGGGTGAAAAATGTGTGAATGAGAGATCAAGAGGAAATCTACCCTTTCCCTCCAAGGAGATATTAGAGTTTCACTAAGGATTTCCCTTCAAAAACTTTTCACGCATTACATTGGAAGAGGGGGGGAGGGAATTCACTAGATTCAACGTCCAAAGAAGAAGATAGAATTCTGAATGAACTGAGAATGATAAGTTAATCCCCTCTTCTACTTGGAATGGAAAGGAATTGATTGAATTATGTATTAAGACTAAGTGAAAAGAGATGAAGAACTGATAATAACTCAAGATCAGAGTGTGGGATGAAGTTGTGCACTTGAATTTGGCAATAATATGTTGAGATGAAGTCGCCTTGCAAATTTGAGGAAACGTTGCCTGGACCATGGAGAAAGTGTACATGATCCTCTGAAAAATCCGTGAAACAAAAAGGGTTTGTCCACCTCTGCAAATGGAGTCCAAATCAAAAAGTACAGCTGCACACCTACAACCTACACACAAAAAAGAGAGGAAAAGGGGTTGGGATTGGGGGTTGGCCTTCAGGTCAAACCCCAGTTTTGGAATTAACCAAGTAATGAAAGAAAGTACTTGCAAGTAAATATAACTGAAAGATTGTAATGTAAATCACCTCAAGGGAGGTTGTAGATAGAATGTACGTAGATTTTCTTGTGTGAAATTGAATGTTGGAATCAATCTCCTCTTCAGTGGTTGAATCCTTGACTTGAATGCAACACCTAGCCTTAAAGGGAGACTTAAGAATACCTAATGTTGGAAAGGAATGCTTGAATGCTCTTGAATGATTGATCATATATAGCTTTCCCACCCCTTTAACCTATGCAAATGAGAGGACAAATGCAACTTATATACTTGTCAATTAGGGTTAATAAAATTGATTTTTGTCATAGGCCAACATCGGGGAATTTTTCCTGCTCACTACACAACCTTCTATGCAAACTAAGGAAAGGTCCTACCCTAGAATAGGGCAAGGATAGGGGTGCCACGCCCCTGTCTTTCTATTTTCTCCAGGGCAGAGTGTAGATAGGGTGATGTAGAGGGCAAGGGAGATGTAGTTTTTAGGGGTTGAGAAGTCTTCAGTCTCCGATCAGGCTAGCGGATTTGATCTCATGCGCATGAGGACCCTAATGTGGTCAAAAATTGCTAGGGTCACAATTTTATGACACTACATTTAACCCCCACTTTAGTAGGATTTTGGCGTATGCCAATACTGTCGGTAAAGTACAAGGAAACAAGATTGAAAGACTTTTACCATGTCAAGGAGGCAAGATGCACCAAGCCCCCAATGGACTTAGGATCTTACAAATTCGAATGACAAAGTAAAAAGGAAGATTGAGAAGGGGAGAAACACGACTGCAAGTGGCAAAGTTCCCCTCACTATGAGTCATGAAAGAAAGGATACTAAATATTACAAAGAAAAAAAAAGTTTACTAAGTAGTTCTAAGCATCAAGAAGGAAAATATGAACGGAGTGTATGCCCCCACATTAAAGAGATTGTACATGCCTTATCGGGAGCCATTTCTTTAAGGTAGGATACACCCAAGAGAGAGAGAAGAGAGGGAGCACATTATCATAAGGATTTAGCCCCTAATCAAGGAATAAACCTAAGGACAATGGACATAAAACACGAGGTAGTTTCACTTTCCTCGGGGTCAGTATGTTATATGATAACTCATGTATATCATATATGTATTTGCATATAATAATCATCATTCCCCAAAGAAAGGAAACTTCCTTGGAAGAAAGGGAAGATAAGAATCTTTTGAGTCAACATGAAAAAGACCAAAAGAGATTTCAATGCTTTCCATTGTCCTCAAATAGATATTAAGGGGATAATAGAAGAACATTGATACACATAGAAGAATGGTCACAAAATAACAAGAAAGGAGAGAGAGAGAAGATCTAAAGTGCTAATATTGCTAATCTAGCATGACATCTGCCTCTTGATCTTGTTGATCACTATTTTGGGAAGGTGAGCAACATGCCAGAGGAGCGACATCAAGCACAACAGATAGAGCTATCACAAGATCCAAAAAGGGACTATGCTCATCTTGTAAGTCACCTTGTTTGATTCTAGGAGCTAGGGTTAGGGTGTGTAAAAATTCAGTTGATAAATGCTTGTCCACATCAACGTATTCATACTCACTATCAGAAGCATGAGGAGTTGTATTGCCAACATGAATAATATTTTCACCCATTTCTTCATCAAAATTTATAGAAAGAGGAGCAAGAACATGAATAGGTGTAAAACCATCACATGTTTCGTGCAACTTATAATTTAGAGATGTAGGTTGAACATCTTTCTTAGGAGAAAAGGGAATCATGTCAACTGTTGGAGTCTTAGGAGATTGAGTATTTTGAGGGACAACTTCAGGAGCTCAAACACAGTGTCTTCGTCAGCGTTCTCTCGCATGACGATTCTGTCGATTCTTAGTGGAAGGTTGAGAAGGAGGAGGAACACTTGAAAAAGTAGGAATGTTTCTCTCCTCGATAATTGAAGGTTTAGGTTGAGGTCTTTTAGGTTGAACAAGAGGAGAATCAAGCATCTTCTCTTGATAAGAGGAAGGAGGTGGAGCTGTTGTTGCCATTTGGCATTATAACAGACAAGGAGGGATTGTTGGCATTTCAATAAGGATATTGAGAAGGTTGTTGATGATTATGGATATAACTGATTAAGGATGTTTACTGTCTTAATATTATTATTTTGTCATTGATGTCAAGAAATTGATTTTCTAATTCAGTATGATGTTGCCATATCTTGAGAAGTATAATTTGATGAGTATAAAGATGTCGGTAAAAGGCATAGAAAGAATATGATAAATAAGGGGAGAAATAAGTTATTCAATGGGAAACTATTACCGAGTTAGACAATGATGAGATCATGATGTTTAGATTGTTTTGATATCATACATATGTTATTAATTGTAAGGTTAATACTATACTATGTTACCGAGCAAAGAACCTAGTCGGTAAACCCTAAGGAACCTAGTCGGTAAACCCTAAGGTTATCACTATCGGTTAATGAAGGCGGTAAGTCTATCAAGTGATGTTTAGTATTTACCGAGTTGCAACCGAGTAATAACAGAATGCATTGAATAAATAAAAGCATTATTTAATGAAGGAAGCTGATAAGCTGGCTATGATTAAATGATTGGTATGTCGTGAATGAAGTTTGTTAAAGAATCTATGGCAAAGGAAAATCGGCAGGAAGATCTACAACTCAAATTGAACCGCAATACCCTAGCACAAGTTCCAAGAAATGTATGCAAGTTCCAAGGTGGGGTAAAATGTTTTCAGATTGAAGGATACATTGAACCTAGTCAAAGTTTGAAGATCTGATGGCTATGATTGATCATGGGAAATGTGATCAAGGAGATTAAGCGGTTGGCGAATCGTTTATAAATAAGGAGCTATTGATAAACAATGCATGCGGGCAAGTGTATGCACAGAAGCTTGAAGAACTATTTGAATAACAGAGTATAGAGCCCAACAGAAGGACAAAATTAGTTCTATGTCTATATTGTATTGAGCAAATAAGAATCTGCTTTAGCATTTTAGATGTGAAGTTGCAGATAGATTTTTATTACTATTATTTTGTGAAGTAACAAAAAATCTCTTAACTGAGTGGACTTAATAGTCTTATTTGTAAAACCCTGTAGCAAGGTGACATTCTGATTGAGTGTTTGAAATCCTTTAACAAGGTCACTTCTAACGAGGTGAAGATCCTAACAGATCTGAGGGAAATCCCTTAACCGGGTTACATCTAGCAATGTGTTTGTAATATTTAACAGGATTTGCTTTTAACCGAGCATACTCTAGAAGACTATATTTCTTAGTGGGTCCAAAATCCCACAGTGGTTTTTCCCTATTTGGGTTTCCACGTTAAATGTGGTGTTATGAGTGTTATGATGTTTATATGCTTTTGAGTTTGCATGTTTAACAATTCTGGCTGTATTACTGAAGTATAAGATACCGAGGTTGAATCTGATGTTTTTATGGAAGATTAAGTTTGTATAATTCACCCCCCCCCCCCCTCTCATCTTATTAAGTTTGGCATTTGTACTTAACATTAAGTATCAGAACTATCAATTGGTATCAGAGCTTGTGGACTCCGGAAGAAAAATTTAAAGGTACTTGAGGAAAAGATCCAAAGATGTATAAGAGGGATGCACCGAAGCTGAACAAGTCAAGTTTCTCTACATGGCAGAAAAGGATGAAGCTGCACCTATCAAGAGTTGGAGAATATGCTGTATATTATCTGGAGAATGATTTCATCACACCAAGCACCTATCCATTAACAATGGAAGAGATAAAGGAAAAGCAAGAACATATTCAAGCAATGATTGAAATAGCATCTGCATTGACCGATTCAGAGTTTAATGATCTAGAAGGCTACAATGATGCAAAGGCAATGTGGGACAAGCTCATATCTGTGTATGGTGGAGATGAACATGTTCAAAGAGAAAAAGTGGATAGTCTAAGAAGACAGCTTGAATCTATGAGGATGAATGAAGGTAAGAACATAACCCAGTACAGTACAAGACTAAAGGAGTAGGTGGAACTATTGTTCACCAAAAGTGATAACCCAAGTATACCTGCAATTGATCTATGAAGTAGCCAATTCAATCTATGAAGAACCTCAGGGCTTGGACAACATGACAAGGATATGAATCCTTCTACTCTTTAGGCTCTACAAAACCCAGGTGGGTATACCTTTGATGCATTTAATCAAATCTATTACACACAAAACTACATCAATTAAAAGTAGATGGATCTCAAAAGGTTCAAAAACTAAGAGGTAACTGCAGATGGGCTAGATCCACACTTGCAACTCAACATTTTTTGAATCATGAGATGGAGTGACACTTCCACATAACATAAAATATAAAAAGATATTCAGATTTTGGATTTCTAAATGGTGTTCTGACAACCTTTCAATGTTACAAAAGACCAATGCCTTATCCTAGCCACAGAGTCATGCATAAAACTGGAAGAGAAATCTCAGATGCAAGTTCTTTTCAACATTAAATTTTCATGTATCAATGCCCTACATTAATACAATCCTCTTCTTTGTCACAAAACTATACTTATATATGTATATCCAATATGCATTCAAAATCATTAATGTTGGGTTTTAGGATTTAAATCCTTCCTTGAAGAATACCCAAAAGACAACATTACACTCTTAGAGGAATCTAAAAGAGACAACTCAAATTATCCTTGATAATATGAAATTATATGAATCTAAGTACATTTTGGAGACAATTTCATGGAAGCTCACACATGCCTTGCATATGTGTGAACCTACAAACTAAAACTAAACCTACAGTAAAGACAACACTGAAATCATAGAAGAACACACTGTCATTTGCATTGATAAAAAGATGCCATCACTGGAACCTACAATTTTGGATTTCTCCCTTGGAGAAAATCTCTCCAAAACTGGAACCCTTACAACTGAGAAGAATTGGGAATAAAAAGAGGAGGGAAGAAAATCAAATCTGCAACTAAAATTGCCAAATATCTCCTCTCTAACTGAATTTACTCCCGTGGAAACTGCTCCCAAAATATCCCACTTTTGTCAAAATTAACTACCTGACCAGATTCCTCATTCTGAAAGCTTTCCGAAAACATATAACACTTCATATTTTGCCCAAAAAATGAGCCCTAGGCGAATTAATTCCCCATTTGTGCACATCATTTAAATTTTTCATTTATTTGATATAGTTTGCACTATGTAATTAACTGATTTTAAATTTGATTTTTTCTCTGATTGTGCTTTGATGCTTTGCCACATGGCAGGACCTGATTGGTCGATGGGGTCCACTGGGAACCACCTCGGATGACACCTCGTCACTTCGCCACATGTTTGCTACATCACCGCCACTTGTTTGTCCACCTATCGCCATATGTGTGCCACATCACCGCCACTGGATGCCTGACTGTGCCTGCCATGTCATCACCACCTAGCTCTCACCATTTTGTACTTCACCTTTCGCCATTTCATGGCCTCTATCTCACGTGCCTCTTTCTTTTGCGAAGTAGCGCGAGCCTTTGATCTCCATCTAACATGCATGTTCTTTAACCCACTACATTTTTGGAAATCCTTTTTGCCATTTCCCAGGGTTTAACTGACAAGCAACTTCGGCCTGTGAATCAATGCGCTTCGTCAGATCATCTCGGACTTGCTCACTAGTTAAGTTGACCTTTCTCTACAAAATTCACCTATTTGCCTTGGGAAGCATGCCTATGTGGGGTCCACATGGTCGTCGCTCAGTCACCTCCTCCATCACCTTGGGATACATGCCCGCACATGGGCCCACCTTGGGCACCCATAGGTACCGTCTGTCAAAAGCCCAAAGGCTTTGACATTATGGATAGGTGTGAATTTGCATATAAATATCAAAATGGTCCACTTCCCAGCCAATGTGTGACAAAAACTTATGCTTGGAATTGCAAGTTTTTATGAGTTTTAATCGCTGGCAATGCATTTGTTTGGGATTTTCAAATGCTTTCTTCAACTTCAACACCTATTATACGCCTTTTACCTTAGAGGATTGCTATCTACATTGGCTTGAGCTTGAAAATCCCCCATACTACCAATTTCCATTTGCTGAGAGGTTTTCTGTTGCCTCTGTGATCACCACTCCATACAGGGCATATTTCTTTGAACATTGTTTTAAAACCTTTTCAGCAACCTCATGCAGGAAGGAGCTGCTAATGCATTTGCATGAAAGTCTCTAAAAAACCCCTTTTCAACACTTTCTACTTGCAATGCGTAGAAATTTGGGAGGAGCTGTTGTTGATGTTGCCATTTGCATTTGGTTTCAATGCTGCTCTCTACAGAATGTTAGCAAATGTACTTGCAGAAACCTCCTTAGTCATACCATGCAAGGGAGTTTTGTTGGTTTCCACTCTCCTTCTCCTCCATCATCCATGCAGGGAAAAGAACTTGCTAAGTTTTGAAAGTGTTTTGTGCCTTCCTCAAGACATAACGCAGGAGGAGGCATTGTTGCTCACTTGTCTTTTTAAAAAAACAAACAAACTGGAACCTTCTTCAAAAACCACGCCACACACCAAGGGAGCTGCCAATGGAGGATGTTGCTGCCAGCAAAACATTTGTTTAAAAGACCTTTTAAAATCCTGTCCTCCACCATCCACACAGAGAACTTGGCAATTTCATTTGCCATGGAGTTTTCAATGGTCCTGCATTTTCAAGACTCCACTCCACGCGTAGGGAGGATTGGCATTAACTTAAAGCTCTGCATCATTCTCCAACACCACGGCTAGCAAGGAGATGGGAGGAGGGATTTTGGTTTTATAATAAGATCAGTTGCATTGCTTATTTCATGATGTGACTGAGGGATAAATGATAAATGAAACTCTATGGAACAACCAGCCCACTTCATAGTCCCTTTATCCATGACTATGACCATACTCGCCATTTGAATAGTTTGAGTATTTGTGAGTGCATAAGGTTCGTCACTTATGAGCCATCAAAGGACAAAAATAGCATTTTGTAACATTCAAGCAGCAATATATGCATCAATCAACACTCAAGGTGTTATCAAGCAAGCAAATTTTACAATCTTGGTATAAAACCCTTGCAAGAGCTAATCGTGCTTTTTGACCCCTGACAAGTTGATTCCCTTCTCATCAAATCTCTATCTGAATTATTTGAAATTTGAAACTAGAATGCAAGATACACACCATCAATCCATTAATGACAAATAAACTGAAGTCACCTCTCACCATCCCACTGGCGAATTGCAGTCGAGCCAGGTCGGGCCCCAAAGTGGGTCCGACTAAAAATAAATTGTTTTCATGCAACTAACCCCTGGAATGCTTCACGGACCTTAAACATACCTCTAGAAATGATCGCCATTGTTTTCAGATCATCAGACTGAATTTTGCAACCTTCAGGCGATTACGCCACATTTTCGCATTTAATCGCGAAGACATAATTTTCAAACCTGTCAAAACACCTTTTTGGATCTCGTTGTCTGACAGGCATGTACTCTGATATACAAGGATGACTTCTACCAAATGGTTTCTTAAGACAAGTCTCGAGAAAATATATATTAATCAGCGAAAATGACAAACTGGCTTTGTCGACACTGCGGACCTGATGAAGTCAATGTCCTGGCAACACATGATGCCTTTCTCAAAAATACCAAATGACCTCCGTAGGCCCTCAAATTTGAAACACGAGTAACTTTAAGTACATATTAAAACTTATAATTCTTAGTTTGATTACTAGACTGACAAGATGCAAACGAAGCGCTCACAAAAATGGCTACATTAACTGATATAACAATGGAAGTGCGGATAACTGAAAATGATAGCTAACTGAATCCTTTTGAAAACTGATCAAACGGATTGATAAAGGCTTCAAATTTTAAAAGTAGCTCATCATTTATACTAAAATTAACCCAGAGTAAACATTATAACATGATGCTTACTGAGGCAAATTTTACACTTATGTGAAACAGGGCTCCGACTAGTTGTCGAAATAGGGACTTGCTAAAACACAAACTACAAACGGATTTGTCTATGAAAACTGAGCAAATGGATTCGTCGAGACTTGAAGTTTTGTAGAATAACTCAAATTTATGCATATAATTGAGTCCATTTTGAAATTCATCATGAAAATCAACAGGGCAAAAGATGTAATCGCTCAAATAAGGCTACTCAATAAAATCTGCATTTGTGTCTAAAATGCACTTTCAGCTCACCCCTCAAAATGGGTACCTCATAAACTTATCCAAATTGAATTTTGAAATTTTCACATCATTGAATAGGCCAAATGAAAGGTGTAGGACATGTCTCCCGAGCCTTACCCTCCGAAAATCAACTGGCTCCATTTACCCCTTCTCAAACTAGGCCATTCAAACTGACTCATTTAGGTACTTTTCTGACATGCAAAGCAAAATTTTGAAATGGGCCTCTGAAATTGACTCAAATTTAATGAGTCCCAACAGGAACTATTGAAGAAAAGGATATAACAAGTAAATTGTTAAGAACCCTTCTACCAGCTTATGCAATCCGAGTCTCTGCAATCAATGAATTGAGGTTTGTACCCAATATGCCAGTTTCTTTAGATGCTACTATTGGTAAGCTACATGCATTTGAGTTAAGTAACTTTGATAACAGTGGGTCATTCAAATAACTTTGATAACAATGGGTCATCAGTAAATAAAGTTGAATCTACATTTAGTTCTTTTCATATTGGTGAATCTGATGATTACAATGATAGAATGAGTAAGTACACTAAAGGGGATCACAGTGGAGCAAGTGAAAGATTTCGCAAGAACATGGAGGAAGTACACAAACTGTATGAGGAAATCAGAAAGTGAGAAGATTTTGAATCACTTTTAGCTAGAAGGTTACCGAGAGGCAAAGGTAACTATAAAGGAAAACTACCTTTGAAATGTTTCAATTGTGATAAGATAGGACATATGGCTTCTAACTATCCTGACAAAGATTCTATTAAGAAGAGAGATTACCGAGATGATAGACAGAAAGATAATCATTATAGATGACACCGAGACTTCAGAAGAAGAGATAGAAAGTCATGCTTAATAGTCGATGAGGAATCCAATGATGATAAATCAGATGAGACTGATACAGAGGAAGTAGTTTATGTGGCTATCAAAGATGGATCAGATGAAGAAAGGTATGAAGAAAAAGCCCTAATATCTCACATAAATACTAATGATTCTTGGATCATAGATAGTGGATGCTCACATCACATGACAGGTGATAAACACAAGTTTGTTATGTTAGAAGACTATGAAGGAGGCTATGTAAGCTTTGGTAATGATGCACCATGTCCGGTAAAAGGTAAAGGATCCATAAAACTTCTTGACAATGCAAGATGCAATGATGTTTATTGGGTTGAAGGTTTGAAATATAATTTGTTGAGTGTAGCACAACTAAACAATACAGGATACCAAATAGAATTTCAGAAAGGAATTGTTAAAGTTCATGACAAGCATGGAAAGTTAGCTGCTACCAGGACACAAACAAAAGGTAACACATTTCACCTTGACTAAACTCAGAATAAATGTTTGTATGCAAAGATAGATGATACCTGGTTATGGCATAAAAGGTTTTGTCATGTAAATTTTGATAATCTGATCAAAATAAGTAAGAAGCACCGAGTAAGAGGTCTACTGAGTCTTGAAAAACCTGAGAATGTTATATGCCGAGGATGCCAAATCAATAAAATGACAAGATCAAGCTTTACAAGTAAGTCTTACACTTCCAAGGGAATTTTAGATCTTGTGCACATTGATCTTTGTGGTCCTATGAAAGTTCAAAGTTATTATGGTGATAAATATTTCATATTATTTGTGGATGATTACTTAAGGATGATGTCAGTTATGTTTTTAAAAGAAAAATCAGAAGCTTTTCAAATGTTTAAATGGTACAAGGCAAGAGTTAAAAATGAAACAAGTAGACAACTAAAATGTCTTAGATCAGATAGAGGAGGAGAGTTCACATCTATTGAGTTCAACTTATTCTACAATGATAATGGTATTAAAAGACAGGTCTCTGCACTAAGAACTACACAAAAAAATGGAATTGCTGAGAGAAGAAATAGATCCATTGTGGATTGTGCTAGAACCTTGATGATTTAAAAGAAAGTGCCACAAACATTTTGGAGAGAAGCAATAAGCACAATAGTTTACACCCTGAACTGAGTACAACTGAAGAAAGGAACTTTGAAGACACCATATGAACTCTAGTATGACAAGAAACCTAATGTAAGTTATTTTAAAATCTTTGGAAGTAGATGCTATGTACACAAAGATGATAGAAATGGCAAGTTTGATCAGAAAAGTGAAGAAGGAACATTTCTTGGTTATTCTTCTAGAAGTAAAGCTTTTAAATGTCTGATCAAATCATCTAACAAAATAGTAGAAAGTGCAAATGTGAAAATTGATGAATTTGTAGAAAAGAATGATGAAGGAAATTCCAAAGAACCAGAAGATTATGATGAATTTGTCTATGTTCAACCGACAAGTCTTACCGAGAAAACTGCAGAAGGAAATGAAGAGAATATCTAGTTACCGAGTGATGAAGGAGATCATACAGAGCCTACCGAGCCTGTATTAGCCAAGTATGTCAGAAGACATCATGCATCAAGTCAGATTATAGG
Source organism: Cryptomeria japonica (assembly GCF_030272615.1). NCBI lineage: Eukaryota > Viridiplantae > Streptophyta > Pinopsida > Cupressales > Cupressaceae > Cryptomeria > Cryptomeria japonica. The sequence goes on from NC_081415.1 coordinate 265,922,948, forward strand.
AGATAAGGATGATCCAGTGATGACAAGGAACAAACTGAGACAGAACACATGTCTGATATCTGAATTTGAACCAAGAATAGTGAAAGAGGCATTTAACAGTGAAGATTGGATAAATGCTATGATAGAAGAGATTGATCAAATCAAGAAGAATGACACATGGACACTGGTCCCAAGACCAAAGGACAAAAATGTAATCAGTACAAAGTGGATTTTCTGAAACAAGCTAAATGAAAAAGGTGAGGTCATTCGAAATAAAGCAAGACTAGTTTGCAAAGGTTATGCTCAAGAAGAAGGAATTGATTATGGTGAAAATTTTGCACCTGTGGCTAGACTTGAAGGAGTAAGAACATTGTTGGCATATGCTTCTTTCAAAAATTTCAAGGCTTATCAAATGGATGTCAAATCTGCATTTCTGAATGGTATATTAGAAGAAGAAGTTTTTATTGAACAAACTGAAGGATTTGTTGAAGACAAGAATAAAGATTAGGTATGTAAATTGAACAAAGCTTTATATGGTCTGAAACAAGCACCTAGAGCATGGTATGAAAGATTGCACTCTTATCTAATCAAAATTGGTTTTATAAGGACAAGTGAAAACAATAAAATGTACATGAAGAATGATGAAAATGGAATACTGATCTCAGCCATATTTGTTGATGATATTATCTTTTGTGGAAATGACTCTTTATGCAAGAACTTTGGAAATTAAATGAGCAAAGAATTTGAGATCTCGTTAATCAGTGAGATAAAGTATTTTATAGGTTTACAGATACTGCAAATGAAAAATGAGATTTTCATTACTCAATCCAAGTACATAAAAGAAATCTTGAAGAAATTTGGAATGGAGGATTCAAAACCAGTAAGTACTCCTATGACTACTAACTGTAAACTATCAAAGAATGATGAATCTGCATCTATTGATGAGACACTTTATCAATTCATGATTGGAAAGCTACAATATGTTGTTCACAGTAGACCAGACATAGCACATGCAGTAGGTATAGTTGCAAGATTCTCTGCAGATCCTAAGGAAACACACATGACAACAATCAAGAGAATTTTTAGATACTTGAAAGGCACTAAGGATTATGGCTTAGTATATCAGAAAGGAAATGACTTTGATTTAAAATTTTATGCTGATGAAGATTCAACTTTATTTACTGATGACCCACTATTATTAGGTGTAGGAAGGAGACCAGGTCCATCATGAGGAGGAGGTACATGTCTAACTTTAGGAAGAGTACTGTTGTTCTTCTTAGAAGAATGTATAGTCGCATCCATAGGAATAGTTAAATGATCTTCCTAAGGAGGGATATTAGTTCTATCCATGAGGGGAAGAACCTCATCTTGAAGAATAATAGGAATGTGAAGTGTTGGGGATCTAGGCTGACTTAAGGATAATATCACATCTTTCTTTCATTTTTTATAAGACTGAAAAAGAGCATAGCTCCTTGATGGAAGAGATTTAAATTGTTTAGACCAAAAGAAATCAATAGGAACATCGAGGCTTCTTTCAGATGGTTTTAATAAGCTATGGTTCACAATTATGATTTTTCCATTGTGAGGAAATTTCAAACACTTATGGATAGGAGAAGTAATAGCCTTCATGGAAGATAGCCAAGGATAGCCCAACTTCACATGAAATTGCTCGGAAGATGGAATGATAACAAAGTTGACATCCATAGATTTAGTATGAACTTCAATACGAAGGGTGATAGAGCCAATGGTACAATAAAAGAATCCATCAAATAACTTCACAACCATATTAGAATCATTATATATTCCTTTATGCAATCGTAAAGTGAAAAGATACTCTTCAGTTATGATATTAACCATGAAAGAGGGATCAATAAGGGCACCATGGCAAGGTATATCCTTAACCTTTGCAACTATCTATAAAGGACCATCAGGTGTTCTAATGGTCTCACTAGGGTCAAATGTAATACAAGGATATTTAGGCGTAGCTTGTTTTTCTACCATATTTACCAAGTTTGGAACCATGGAGGTGAATTCCTTAGAAAAGAAAGAAGTAGGCACAATCTCAATAATGTTAGAGGTATGAGAAGGAAAGGGATCACTGAAAATCTTAAGATTTTTATTAGGAGGAGCTACAGATTTATTCCCTTTATCATTCACACCTACCACAGATATAGTATTATCATCAATCAAATCTTGAGTCTTATTTTTCAATGCGAAACATTTCTCAATACCATGACTAGGCTCATGATGAATTTGACAAAATGAATTGTTATCAAAATAAGGGGATGCAAGTTTAGAAGGATCAACTTGTTTATAGGAGGAAGTTTGATAACATTTCTTTGAAACAACTAAGATATAATACTATGTAAAGATTCATTCAAAGGAGTAAATTGTCTTTCTCTTTGGAAAAAATTAGAAATAGAAGGCACACCTATTGTAGCATTCACATTGTTGTTGTTTATTGTATCATTTAACTTGATGAAGCTTTTTGTTGGTTTGAACTTTGCAAATGGTTGTTGAACACTCTCCCCCTTATCACTCGGAGCCATAGGAGTGGATTGTTCCATTTGAATCATATCCAGTTGATAATTGTGGAGTGTTGCACACAACTGCGGAAAGGAAATAAACTTAGACAAAAGAAGCTTTTCCCTGATATCTTTTTGCAAATTAGAAATGAAAATTCGTTGAATATCATTATCAGGTACATGAAAAGAAATTTGAGCAAACAAATGCTTATATCTACCAATGAAATCAGTCACTTTTTCTTTAACACTTTGTTTACAATGCATTAAATTAGTCAAAGTGATTTTAGGACCAATGTTGTTTTGAAATTGTTGGATGAAAGAATTTTCCAATTGTTGAAAACAAGTAATAGAATAAGAAAGTAAAGAGAAATACCATTGTAAAGCCTTATCTCTTAGTGTTCTTGTAAACAATTTTGCAAGCAATCTTTGATCATAAGCAAAATCTATACACAAGGTTTGTAATGTTTTGACTTGTGTAAGAGGATCACCTTTTCCATTATAGTGTTCTAATTGAGGGACCTCAAAAATTTTAGGTGGCATAGATTTAAAAATATCAAGAGAAAGTGGGCTCGCAACATCAAAGGTGGGCACACTAAACTTGGATTGACTCATAGAAGAAATTTGTTGTTGTAAGGAAGACATGGTTTGAGCAAGATTGTTAATTATCACTTCGGTAGAAGAATTGATGTTAGACATAGTTGATTGAGAAGGTGGTGTGATGTTATTGAAAGAAGGCATGGACTGAGAATAAAGTGGTGAGACATTATGATAAGTAGGCATAGGTGATGATTGGGTAGGAAAAGGGACACTTAAAGGAGGAACAAAGTTGTTGAGGGAATTGCCCCCTTGTGTCACATTGATTGTTTGAGGAATAATAGGAACACTTATTGAAGACATAGGTAAAGATGGAGGATTTAATGAAGAGGGATTTCCACCATGACTAGTTGTTGTAGAGATGACATTTTGAGTTGAAGTAGCCATGATGTTAGAGGTAAAAGTAGGAATACTAGTCATAAGAGTAGTCAAAAGAATTGAAGGATTGACTTGTGTTGAAGGTTGTGAATAACCTACGGTTTCATAACAACTCTTGATAGGCATGACATTAGAATAAATAATATGTGCAATGTCAAGAAATATATCAATTCCATTCTTATCACTTTGAATCATGCGCTTAAGGCCTTCAATTAATGGAAGAGCTTCACTATTAGGGTATTCTTTGGACATCCAGTGTTGAAAGCTATCAAATTGATTGTCCAATGTGGAAAGTTGATCTATAGAGACTAGTTAAAGTTTCTTCTTCATCATGGGATTCATCAATGGGGTGAATAGGTACATAATTAGGATGGGAAGAATTAGCATGATCCTCATTAAAGAAGTCACCCAAATTAGGCTTCATCTCCTCGATAATGAAACCTTGTGAGGCCTTAATTCTAATGCTTCATCTAATAGGGATAATATAGGTAGGACTAATAGTGGTAAAACTCATGCACTAGAGGGAAAATTTGAATTTTAAATTTTGAATTTTAAATTATAGGAACAAAGCTTACAAAATTGAGTAATGCAAATTTTAAGAAAATACTAATTAAAAAATTTGAAATTTTTTTGAAGAAGAGGATGACACAATTTCCAAAAATGAAAGGAAATTGGAATTTTAAAATTAGGGCCAAGGGAATACCACATGTTAGGGTTTCAAGCAGATCCGAAGCAAATATGAACTAACAATTATATGCAGATTTAAATACAAAATAAAAAGAAATAAAATAGGACACAGATAACACAGAGATTTAACATGGTTCACCCAGAATGGGTTACATCCACCATACACAGTCGTCCAATCTTTCGTATTATCCAGCAAAAACAATACATCAACCTTACAATGCCTTAAGCATCCCAGCCACTTATAACATGCATTTTTAGGGCAACAAACAAAGTCGGCCTTTTTTAGGGTTTTACTAAAATGTCAGTTTTCATCAACGAAAAATGGCAAAAAAAAATTTCTCGGGGGCTCCCGCCCCCAAACCCCCACTTTTCTCAAGGGCTATCACCCCCGAACCCCTGCCCGGGGCTCGACCTGACCCCAAACCCTGATGAGGATACGTGCTGAGTGTATAGTACTTTATTGATCAGTCGCCACATTTTAACAATCTCCCACTTGGAGACTGATACTACACGACACCACTGTACATGCAACATCCACTAGATAAAACACTAGGACTCGACTGGTATAAATTCCACAATTATCAATCAAGAAGACCAATAGAAACTGATGAAGAAATTAGCTTCTCCTGTGGAACTACCTTGTGAACATATCGGCAGGATTCTCACTTGTGTGAATCTTCTCAAGCCGTAACTGACCCTCCTCCAAAATAGTCCAGATGAAGTGGTACCTAAGCTGAATGTGCTTTGTCCTTGAATGAAAAATAGAGTTCTTCGCAAGATGACTGGCACTTTGGCTATCATTATACAATGGGATATCATCTCGTGTCTGACCCAATTCCTCCAAAAAACATTGCAACCAAATCATCTCCTTGTTGGCTTCTGTAGCAGCAACATACTCAGCTTTAGTGGTTGAAACTGCAACAACCTTTTGCAGCCTAGAAATCCAACTGACTGCAGTTCCCCCTATAGTAAAAACATACCCTGTAGTACTCCTCCATGAATCAATATCACCCACCAGATCATAGTCAACAAATCCACTTAGAGCAGCATTAGATCCTTTGAAACATAATGCCTTCGTAGTAGTTCCTTTCAAATACCGAAGAATCCATTTCACAGCATTCCAATGTTCCATACCCGGATTACTCATAAACCTACTCACAACTCCCACTGCATGTGCAATATATGTCCTTGTGCATACCATTACATACATCAAACTACCAACAACTGATGAATACGAGATGTTAGACATTTTATTAACCTCTTCCTGTGCCTTTGGGCACATCTCCTTAGTCAATTTGAAATGACTAGCCAAAGGTGTACTAACTGCTTTTGCATCTTGCATGTTAAATCTTTTCAACACCTTCTTTATATACTCACTTTGGGACAAATTCAAGGTTCTATATTTCCTGTCCCGTGTAATCCTCATACCGAGAATTTGCTTAGCTGCACCCAAATCCTTCATAGCAAATTACCTGGCTAATTTTTGTTTAAGATCATTTATATGTTGCATGTTAGACCCAGCAACAAGCATGTCATCAACATAAAGCAATAGGATAATATAATTGTCATTATCAAATCTCTTAAAATATACACAATGATCAGAATGACATCTATGATAACCGTGTTCAGCCATGAAACTATCAAATTTTAAGTACCATTGTCGGGGTGCTTGCTTTAGGCCATACAGACTTTTCTTCAACTTGCACACCAAGTTCTCCTTACCTTTGACCACATATCCCTGTGGTTTCAACATGTAAATTTCCTCCTCCAAATCTCCATGGAGAAAATTTGTTTTGACATCTAATTGTTCAAGATGTAAATCATCTACAGCCACAAGACTAAGTACAGTTCTAATTGAAGTCATTTTTACAACTGGAGAAAATATTTCATCATAATCTATACCCTTTTTCTATGCAAAACCTTTTACCACAAGTCTGGCCTTATATCTTTTCTGACCTCCTTCCTCCTCCTTCAGCAGATAAACCCATTTGTTAGGCAAGGCTCTTTTTTCTGCAGGTAAAGGGACTAAGTCCCAACTCTTATTTTTCGTCAAGGAGTCCATCTCCTCTTTCATGCCTAGCTCCCACTATTGTTTGGCATCTACCTGCATTGCTTCTTCATTTTCTTCTGGTTCACCAAAATCTGTTAATAAAATAGAATACAAAGAAGGAGAAAATCTTTCAGGGGGTCTACTTGTCCTCGTAGAACATCTAACACTTGTAGGAGTTTGTGGGACAATCTATTGTTGCTGAGCATCAGGTACCTATGGCATTTCATTTTCAAGAATCTCATCCAACACCACATATTCTTGTTTGTCCTATTCATGCTTCTTTTCCTGCATCTATTCTTTATACATAACCAACTCATTGAATATAACATCTCTACTTCTAATTATTTTCTTATTTTCAAAATCCCATAACCGATAGCCATATTCATCTATCCCATATCCAATGAAGGTACATTTCTGAGATTTAGCATCAAGCTTGGTTCTGTTTTCTTTATCAACATGGACAAAAGCTTCGCAACCAAAAGTTTTTTAGAAAAGAATAATTTACCTTTTTACCAGTCCATGCCTCCTCTGGAATACCACCATCCAAAGGGGTTGAAGGTCCTCTATTTATCAAATAGACAGCAGTATGTACAGCATCTATCCAAAAATGTAAGGGCAATCTAGCATGCAATCTCATGCTCCTCACGCATTCCATGATAGTCCTATTCATTCTCTCTAACACACCATTTTCTTATGGAGTTCCTGGAACTGTCTTCTGCTTTCGAATCCCATTTAAAGAGCAGTAATCTTCAAATGCTTTGTTGCAATACTCACCTCCATAATCCGATCTGAGACACTTCAACTTTTTTCCTGTCTCATTCTCAACCAAAGCTTTCCATTTCTTAAAAGTTTCAAAAACATCTGATTTTTATTTTAGGAAATATACCCATATTTTTCTGGTTAAGTCATCAATAAAAATAACATAATAACAAGAGCCACCAAGAGATGATACCTGAGCCAGTCCCCATACATCTGAATGTACAAGCTCTAACTTCTCACTCTTCTTCTCTTTCCCAACCTTGAGAAATCTGACTCTTTTCTGTTTACCATAAACACAGTTTTCACAGAACTCTAAATCAATCTTCTTTAGTCCTAGCAATAGATTTTTGGAGTAAAGGATTTTCATCCCTTACTCACTCATGTGCCCAAGCCTATGGTGCCACATTATCGAATTTGCTCTTGCAACATTTATTGTTGTTGTCCCTGTAGTAACTTTATCTATAGCAGCTAAGGTAAAGTAAGTGTTACCAGTACACAGATATAATGTGCCTACCTTCGTACCTTTAGCTACTACTAATGATCCTTTAGTGACCTTCCACATACTGTCTAAGAAGGTAACTATGCAACCTTCACTACCTAGTTGCCCTGGAGAAATTAAAATTCTTCTTAAATTAGGAACATGTCTTACCTCCTGCAGAAACCAGTCATTACAATTCTGCAACTTGATCTTTATCTTTCCTTTTCCAACAATTTGACATGGCTCATCATCACCCAAATATACCTATCCAAAATCACCTTGAACATAATCTAGAAAATATTTTCTATGAGGTGTAGCATGAAATGAAGCCCCATAATCTATTACCCAGGAATCATTAACATTATCCAAACATAAGATTAAAGCACCTTGTAAAGTATTACTTGCAATATTAGCTTCCTTACTGTCATTTTCATTTTTGTCAACTTCTTTGTTTTTTCGAGACCAACAGTCTTTCTTTAGATGACCAGGCTTTCCACAGTACCAGCAATCTTTCTTTCCTCTAGATTGAGAGCGTCCTTTCTTTGACTTCCCTCGTGACTTCTCATTCCTAGGGCCTTTTCCTCTTTCCTTTGATCTTCCTGTGTTCTCCACATTCAAAACACTACCTGATGATGTTGAAGTCTCACCTATGCTTTTCCTTTGCATTTCCTCACTTAGGATAACACCAACAATATCATCAAATACCAAAGTATTTTTACCAGAGACAGAGTTACTTACAGCCATAACCAAGCTATTCCAGCTTTCTGGCAAAGAACATAAAATCAAGAGAGTCCTAATCTCTTCTACAAAGGTAATTTTTACCGAAGACAATTGATTGGTAATTGTATTAAATTCATTTAAGTGCTCTGCTACAGATCCTCCCTCACTCATTTTCAAATTAAACAAATGCTTCATAAGAAATACCTTATTCGAAGCCGAGGGTTTCTCATACAACTTAGCCAATGTTGCCATCAAATCTACAGCCGTTTTTGCTTCTGTTATATTGAATGCTACAGACGGTGCAAAGCACAATCGAATGGATCCCAGTGCCTTTCTATCTAAAATGTCCCACTCTGCATCTGACATTATGGTCGCTTTCTTTGCCTTTCCTTCTAATGGCCGCCACAAATCCTTTTGATATAGGTAATCCTCCATCTGCATTTTCCATAACTGATAATTCTGGTCGTTAAACTTTTCAACCTTGAATTTGGAATCCTTCATTGCTCCCACTCAAATCTGACAGTCCTGCCAATTTATAGAAAACCTCACTCTGATACCAATTGTTAGGGTTTCAAGCAGATCCAAAGCAAATATGAACTAACAATTATATGCAGATTTAAATACAAAAGATAAAGAAATAAAACAGGACATAGATAACACAGAGATTTAACGTGGTTCACTCAGAATGAGTTACATCCACCATACACAGTCGTCTAATCTTTCTTATTATCCAGCAAAAATAGTACATCAACCTTACAATGCCTTAAGCATCCCAACCACTTATAACATGCATTTTTAGGGCAACAAACAAAGTTGGCCTTTTTAGGGTTTTATTACAATGTCGGTTTTCATCAACAAAAAATGGCAAAAAAAATTTCTTGGGGGCTCCCACCCCCAAACCCCTGCCTGGGGCCTGGCCCGGCCCCAGACCCCGGCGAGGATACGTGCTGAGTATACAGTACTTTGCTGATTAGTTTCCAAATTTTAACAATCTCCCACTTGGACACTGATCAGGCTCCACACTGAACACCACATAATTTTAAAATTAGAATCTTTAAAACTAGGGCAGATTATAATTAACCTCTTAATTTTAAAAAATTTCTTGAAAATTTGAAATGTTGAATTTTGGAGGTATTTTCGATTCTAGAAGTATAAAAAATTAACAAAATCGGCCAATCTTCTAGATTTAGGCTATTAAATACAATCATAACAGTCTCCCAAAATGTTGGGAAAAAAGCAAAGGACCATGGCGGGAATGCACATGGTCCGACCAACTTTTTTCAAAATTTTCAAGGATGAATTTTACAATGACTTCAAAGCTAACCCCAAAAAATTGGCGAATTTTATGATTTCTAGATGGGCAAAATTAAGGTTCAAATTTAAAAATAGGACCATATTAGGGTTTTGGAGAAAAAGAGGAATTGAATTGCAAATTTTTAAAAAGGTCAAACCTAATGGATAGGTACACCTTGGAAAATGTTTAGAAATATGAGTTTGAATGAAATTGATTGAAATTTGCACAAAATCCAATTAAATTTGAAAATTAGGGTTTTATGACTTAACCACTTAATTTTGAAATTTGAATTTTTGGAAAAAGGAGGGAAAATGAAGATTTGAAGTGTAGGAATGAAAATAAGTTTGAGAACAATCACAAATCTGAAAATTAAATAGAAATCCAATTTTTGCACAAGTTCAAGATGATTTTTGAAAAATTAGCGTTTTAAAAAGTAACTGCTTAATTTTGTAAATTTGATTTGCAAATTGAATAAGACAATGAGGAAATTTAATTTGACAAACAAAATAATTTTTAGATCTAATATAACCACAAACAATTTATACCAATCACAAGTTCAATTTTAATTTTAAAAACTAGGGTTTTTAATGATTTAACCACTAAGTTTGCAGAAAAATTAAACTTGCAAATGAAAAATATGTAATTTTGTTCAAAGGAAAGCATGCAAGATGTCAAGTTCACCAAAATGTAATGGTGGGTGAAAAATGTGTGAATGAGAGATCAAGAGGAAAGCTACCCTTTCCCTCCAAGGAGGGATGAGAGTTTCACTACGGATTTCCCTTCAATCACTTTCCACGCATTAAATTGGAAAAGGGGGGGACTAAATTCACTAGATTCAACCTCCAAAGAAGAGGATAGAATTATGAATGAACTGAGAATGATAAGTTAATCCCCTCTTCTACTTGGAATGGAAAGGAATTGATTGAATTATGTATTAAGACTAAGTGAAAAGAGACAAACAACTGAAAATAACTCAAGATCGGAGTGTGGGATGAAGTTGTGCACCTGGAATTGGCAGTAATATGTCAAGATGAAGTCGCCTTGCGAATTTGATGAAAAGTTGTTGGTGTAGAGCACACATAACTCCAATAAATTTTGGTTTGTTCTAATTTTTTATGTTGTCTTTCAAGTTGTAATAATGGACCAACCATTTGGGACTCAATGGATCCATGGTTGAGTTGTCCAAGTTTTTTGTTGTGTTCGGGATGTTATTAGTCTAGAAAGTTGTAATATTGATGTTGTTCATAGATGCACTACTATATAACAAAGTCATTATGTAAAGAGGTGAAAGCCATTGTATTCAGTCTCCTATAATTCATTGAGGGACTTTTAGAGCCTCCAAGTACACTTGAATGCAAAGTTGCATCTTAGGGTTCAAAAATGTGAAAGTTGCTAAGCAACATTTTACAACATTGCAAAAGTTACATTTTTTGATGTTAGCAGTGAAGAAGTTGATTCTAACCAATTGAACTAGGTAGTTTAAATCCCAAGAAATCATTATTGTATGGGTTGGAAGTTTGGAATACAAAAGCAAGTTTTTGTTGCAAGATGAAATCTTGTTTTGACACCATTTTAACTGTTTTCCTTTGTTTTCTTGCATTGTACGGTCCAATACGGACCTGTCAAAGGAATTTACTTGTAGGGGATGAAGGATTATTGAATCTACTTTCCAACAAGGTATATATCCAAATTTGGTTGTGTCTAGTTGTAGATATTAGAACCATTCTCTAGGACTAGGTGCAAAAAACCCTTGTAAAGTAGGGTTTAAGGAAAAATGATACTAAATTGAGCATCCATTGACGACACCGATTGTAATCTTGTGGAATGATATGTTAGGATCTGTAAATATGTTTAGAGTAGGTTTTCTATTTTTATAGACCTTGGTGGTGATTGTACAATGATACCCTAGGCTCACAGCTAGGAGTTGGTGAGGCTAAGACAACAGAAGATGTGTGATTTCAGAGCACGTGTGGATTGGTAGAAGAAAAGTAGACCCATGGTTGGAGATCCCTTTTAGTTACCTTGAATAATATTTGATTGGTTTCTGTAGATGTTTTGACTGGTGAATCTTTCCAAAGCCATGTTTGCAAGTCACTCGGATAGGCCTAAAACCCTTAAAAATAGGATAGTATTGGAAACCCCATGTGTATAGAGAACCCAGATGGATTTTTGAAATATCATATGTAACTATGAAAAGGGTGTCCATAAATGTAATTTATTTGTGGCCTTGTGTGGGAATATTTAAAACTATGCCCCAAAAACTGTGATAGGAGGGCTAATTACATTAGGCCTATTTGGAGCCCGGTAGAGACAAAGTGAGGTTGGGAAATCTTGGCTATGGGATTGAAGGTGACCTAACCCCTAAAATACATAAAATACACTATGTAAATTCATTTTACACATGTATAAAAAGTTGGTGAAGTAAGATCCTTTACAGAGGTTGTTGTAGCACTAGGGAGATGTGATAGGGATTGAGGTGGAGTCCTCAATAGGTAGAGTTGTGTAAAACACTTGTGGCTATAAATTGGAGGCAATCTAAAGTGGATTATGCCTTGGAGGTCTAACTATAAAAACCTATATCAAGTACCATTGGCAGGGCTTGAGTAGTTAATAGGTTGGAGAGAGGACAAGAAAGATAAATAGGTGATTTGGATCAACTCCAAGAATCTCTGCATCAGTTGCCCAAACCATGGAAAAAGTGTACAGAGTCCTCCAAAAAATACATGAAACAAAAAGGGTTTTTCTACCTCTACAAATGGATTCCAAATCTGAAAGTATAGTTGTGCACCTACAACCTACACAGAAAAGAGAGGAAAAGGGGTTGGGATTGGGGGTTTTCCTTCAGGTCAAACCCCAGTTTTGGAATTAACCAAGTAATAAAAGAAAGTACTTGAAAGTAAATTTAACTAAAAGATTGTAATGTAAATCACCTCAAGTGAGGTTGTAGATAGAATGTAGGTAGATTTGCTTGTGTAGAATTGAATGTTGTAATCAATCTCCTCTTCAATGGTTGAATCCTTGACTTGAATGCAACACCTAGCCTTGAATGGAGACTTGAGAATGCTCAATTCTAGAAAGGAATGCTTGAATTCTCTTTAATTATTGATCATACCTAAATTTCCCAACCCTCCAACCTATGCAAATGAGAGGACAAAGGAAACTTATATACTTGTCAATTAGGCTGACATCAGGGAAGTTTTCCCGCTCACTGCACAACCTTCTCGCGGCATGCCCTTGTCCTGCCCTTTTCTTCAATACCATCTCTATATTCTTAAGATGTTCATCTTTAAACTTTCTAAAACTTAAGATGTCATCTAAATAAACAACAACAAATTTACCAATATAATCCTTGAGTACTTAATTCATGAGTCTCATGAATGTGCTAGGGGCATTTGTGAGTCCAAATGACATAACAAAACATTCGTAATGTCCTTATGTGGTCTTCAATGTTGTCTTCCATTCATCTCCCTCCTTGATTATGATTTGGTGGTAACCACTCTTGAGGTCTATCTTGGTGAAGTATTCAAAACCTCCTAAACAATCCATCAAATCTTTAATTCTTTGAATGGGAAATCTTTACCTAATTGTAATCCGGTTGATAGCTCTAGAATCGGTGCAAAGTCTCTGAGTACCTCCCTTCTTTGGGGCCAAAATGGTTGGAACTCCACATGAGCTGATACTCTTCCTTATCAGACCATTGTCCAAGAGTTCTTATATTTTCTTAGCTACCTCTTTATTCTGCTCTGGTGTCATTTTATAAGCTACTTTGTTAGGCAATGAGGGAGTATAAAGTCAATTTGGTTACTTATGGCACATTGAGGAGGAAAGGTTGCAGGTGTTCCATCATTGATAATGTCCTTAAACTAATTTAGAATCTGCTGCACTTCATTGGGAATGCATACTTTCTTATCCTTATTTTCTTCTTTTGGTTTTACTACAAGTGCAAACCCCACTCATTCTCCTTCCTTGAGAGTGTTAATTAACTCCTTCTCACCAACCAGTAGCACATTGGGACCTTTTGATCTACCCTCTTCTTGGTCTCCTATGGACTTAATTTTATAGGTGATCCCATCTTTTTGAAAAGTATAGGCATTTTTTTCCCCATGGTGTATTTATTTTCTGTCAATTTGCCAAGGCCTACCCAGGAGTAGGTGGCAAGCATTCATTGGAAAGATGTCACATAAGATTTTGTCCTTGTAGCCTCCTATAGTTAACTCCACCCAAGTTTGTTCATTCACTAGAACATGTTGGCCCTTGTTGAGCCAAGTAACCCTATAAGGATCACTATGTGGAATTCTGTGTAGGTTGAGCTTACTCACTGCTTCTTCTAACACTATGTTATCAATGGAACCTAAATCCACCACCACTCTACATACTTTACCCATAATCTTTCATTTTATTCTAAACAAGGATCTTCTTTGGCTAGGTTCCTCCTTAACAAGTTCTTTAATCAAGACTCTCCTCACCATGAGATTCTCTCCAACCTCAAAATCTAAACTCACATTTGATGCCTTCATGTTTGTTGCATCTTCTTGAATATAGCTTACTCTCCTCTCACCTCCTTGGGATGAAGAAGAATTCTCTAGACATCTATAGGTTGGGTGTCCAAGTTGATGGCAATTGTAGCACTTCATTATGGTGAAATAGGATCCTCTTCCTGATCCACTAGACCTTCCTCTACTAGAGTTGCTAGATCCCCCTCCTCTATAGCTTCTCTTGCTATTGGAATCCCCACTTTTCTCTACCAACTTGGATTCCCCTTGGGATCTTTGGTTTACACTTATTCCACCATAGCTACCTCTATGACCTCTTCCATTTGTTCCCCTACCTTTTCCTATGTTTATTTTCTCTTGTTTCTTTTTACTCTTCTCTTCCACCTTGAGTGCCAATTGATAGCACTTATGAATAGTACTAGGACACAAAAAACTCAACTCTTCTTGTAAATTCAATCTCAATCCATTTAAGTGCTGATCTACCTTGATGCTTTCATCTTCCACCACCTTAGATCTTAGACACAACTTTTGAAATTCCTCAGTGTAGTTGTTCACATCTAGTTCTCTTTGTCTCAAGTTTTGTCTCCTCTTGTGCAATTGAATTTTGTAGTCATTAGGGATATATGCTTCTCTCACCTTTCCTAGCATTCCTTTCCAAGTGGCAATTGGGTTCTTACCCTCCTTTTGCCTCTCCTCTTGGATAAACTTCCACCAAGTCAAGGCTGCTCCTCACAATCTAGATTTGGCTACCTTCACCTTTTGTGCCTCACTAATCCCATCATATTCAAAGTGATTCTCCAATCCTTCAATCCATTCCATGACTACTTCTAGTTCCATTTTTCCACAAAAAAGTGACACTCCTTCTAGGGATTTTTCTCCTAAGGCTTTGATGTCTTTAAGGAAAGGTTCTTTAGGTAGTATAGGATCTGGTCTAGGTGTTTCATCATCTTCTACTACTTCCTTATCCTTCCTTTCATTGATTTGGATTGTCACTTTCTCAGTCTTGTCTCCAACTACGTCTAGTTTGGTCTCCAATTGTTGCAATCTTACCTTGAGGAGCCTATTCTCTTCTTCTTGATCTTCTACCTTCTTGTCTAGCTCTGCATTGGTCACCATCTTGAGGCTATTTTCTCCTACTGAATCAGTCTCTGACATGAATTGGCTTCTTCCCAAATCTTAGCTTGTTCTAATACCACTTTGATGGGGAGGGGTTCTCAAAGAGAGTTACACCTTTCTCAATAGGTATTTGAATGATGTTTTAGTGGGCTCCTATCACTCTTCACTTTTCCATTAACAAGTCAAACACTCAAACTCTCTTGGAGTGCTCACTATCAATTTGTGCTCAATAGTTTCTTCAAGCATGGTTGAGATTCACAAGGGTAAATCCAACCACTAAACTATCCAAACCTCCAACATGTATTTGTAGGGGTTTTAGGGGGTTTTCTATAGATTTTTCAACTCCATTCAAGTGGTTCTTCAATTCTCTTTTCACTATTTTCTCATCGCTCCCTCTTTCTCCTATTTTCTAGGCCTAGTAGCCCTAGAGCCCCAATTAGCCCTACCTTGCCGGTTTTTGGGCAAATACTCAAAAATCACTCAAAGAACCTTCCAACACCTTTGGTGATCCGAGTACCCTTTTGGACAAAATTTTGGATCCACTAGGCTAGGTAGTCTGGTATGTCCATACTAGTATGGATCTTAGAACTGGCACTTTTGAGGGGTTTTGAGTTAGCAGTCTTCTTCAAAAGGTTTTGATGGTTTATGCACCCTATCACACCTCCACATCTTCAATGAGACTTTTTCCTACATCACACTTCCATGCAAAACACTTGGCACATTCACAACTTCTCATCCCTACAAGAAAATACAAAATTGACAGTCATATTCCTAGTCGGGCTATGGTAGAGCCCGCCTAGGAAATGACAACAAATTGCTTCCCAACAACTTCCATGCTATTACAAAACATATATACACTTTAAAATGGTTTCATGAATTTAATCCCAAGGTTCATTGAGAAAAACTCAAGGGATTTCAAGTTGGAACCATGATTGGGGTCTTGAACCCTTGCTCAAATCGAGAGCAGTACAATAAGAGACAATTTATAGACACACCTCAAACTTGCACTAAGGAAAGATTCAAACACCTCCTGAGAAATAAAATATCATAGACAAGAACACCATAAAATAATAGTATCAAGATTAATCCATTATGTACGAACTGCTCCTCCGAAAATGAGAAAATAAAAGGTAAAATCTGGAAATTGTCTTCAAATTCTACTCAAACATAATCAAAGATATTCCAACCCGTGTACAATCATTATTAGATCATTTTATATTCCATTTTTTTCATAACCAAATCTTCATCAGTTTCCTAACCACCGACTTTCTCAAAAATGCAAAGTTGCTCAAAAGTTGCAAAAAGTTGTCAAGCAACAATGACAACTTTGGCTCAAATGTGCATTTTTGCATTTTATGCATTTATACTCATACTAAACCTCCTAGGATGAATCCCTAACATAAAAATGACATTCATAAATGCCTAATGAGGCTTTACAAGATTTTTTACATCATAATGCAAATTTATGTCATTTTAGGCTTACAAAGGCTTATAGGCCAAATTTGTGAAAACAAACAACCTTGGTGACAATCACCCTTCAAATAACTATAAAACACACATGTGGACCTCTAAGTAATTAATTATTAAAACACTAATCCAAAATATATACCACACACACAATGGAAATTCAATAAGCATGGTGTAATTTCAAGATATCTTGGCATCCCCTTTGGGATTGTAGTGTCCCTATATGAAATGTGGAGGTGGTTCATTAATAAACTAAAAACTAAACTTCATTTCTGATCATTCAAATTTCTTTCTATGTCTGGTCACATTCAAATTACTAACAAAGTGCTTATTACAAGTCATATGTATATTTCATCATGTTGGCTTCCTTATAAAAGTTGTTATAATCAGTTAACTCGATTAATTAGAGGTTTTCTATGGGGAAAATAGAATCATAAAAAAGGCCAACCAATTGCTTCTTGGTTGTACTATATTTAACCAAAAAACAAAGGAGGTTTAGGGGTGATTGATCCTCTCACACAAGGGATCTACCTCATTACCAAATGGATTACTAGATCTCTCCACGGAGCAGCTCCTTGGAAGTCCCTTATGAGGCACATAATTTCTGCTGCCAAATCTAACAATTATTGGATTGAGGGTTGTTGGAAACATAAAATTCTAATGGCTTGGTACTTTAAACCCCAAGCCTCTAGACATTTTTTAAGCATATGGAAAGCCTAGGAAGTAGTTTCTCCTCTACTTGAATGGAAGGGACAAGATCTTAGTCATGGCATGCATTTCTCAACTTCTTCTATTTGGTGGAATAAGCTAATAAAGTTCCAAGAGCAGCCTCTTTCTCCCTATTCCCTATTACATAGCAAGCTCTTATTCAAAAAATAGCCTTAGGGAATTAAGGGATATATAGGAGTTTACATCCTTAACTTGGACAAATCACATTCAACTCAATAATGATTTCAAATTGTCCCAAGCTCTTGTAAATGATATTCATAAGATTCAAGAATGTGTTCCTTTGGATTTTCAAAAAAAACTTTGTACCCCCATATTGTGCAATTTCTTTAAAGATTGGAGGTGGTGCCTGGGCTTTAATATAGATAATTTCCCTCTCAAACTAGTTTACCTCAAAATCCTACTTCCTCTTCAAATTAAACCAAGACTTAATCTGAAATGGAGATTGAATTGGTTTGAATGTATGTGGTGCAACTTGCACAATCATGTTTGGAAATCCAAAGTTGAGGCCAAAGCTCAATTTTTAGCATGGAAGATTTTACATTATAAAATTGTTGTGGGAGAATGTCTCACTTTTCTTCCCAATAATTACACCAAGTGTCTGTATTGTCTAATGTTAGAAATTATCAAACATGCATTTTGGACTTGTAAGCATACACAACAAATTTGGCAAGAAGTTGCAACTCTTATTCCAACCATTTTCAGTAGCAAAATAAAATGGAAATTAGCTCTTCTAGGGCTGCACTTTTCTCACAATATAATTTCAGAATCTTTTCGGCAATGTATCCTTCTTTATATTTGGTTTCTCCAATGTAAAGCCATCTTTTCTAGTGGTTTTCCTCCATTAGAAGTGATTATGCATGGTTTATTCACTAATATTATTTTGCAACAAGTGACTCTCATTAAAGTCTTCAACGAGAAGCTCAACAATAACTTGGAAGTACAATCACAGTTATCTAGAGTGCAATCTCAACTGGAAGCTATAGATAAATACCATAATGGATTTCTTCTCACAATGTTTAAGATCATTACTAATGATCGTGTACTTTGTACTCTTGGAGAAAAGTAACTTTTCTCTTGGTGTATCTAATTATTACCCAAATCTTTAGCTTTCAGTTGATGTCTTTATGTATTGCTTCCTTGTACTCACCATGAGATGTCTCTTTCAGGCCTTTTGGCTTGGTAGGCTTCTTCCAAGTTGTTGATATCTATTGTACATTCTTTTTCTTCTAATAAAATTATGCATTTTTTAAAAAAACAAACAAACCCTGTGTTATTCATTATCATAATTATTAAGGAATAGGATAAAATTTTGCATGATATAAAAACTTGCCTTATTATTATTATTATTATTATAGTTCTAATTTGTAAACATGGCTAATAATGCCATTTGGAGTCATCAAACTCATGTAATGAGTCATTTTGTAATAAGTTGTCAAAAATTGTCATGTGAGCAAAATAATGTCAAAATGAGTAATGCAATGGGATTCAATGGGTAGAATAGGTTTTTAATGAGAATTTTAAGTTTCATAAGGTCTTGTGTGACCATATTAATGTAATAAAGTTGATTAGAAAGTGTCAAGATGCAAAAAGGTTAAAAACTTGTCAATTGACAACTAAAAGTGTCAATTTGACAATAAATTAAAGTTGTAAACACCCACAAAGTGGATGAATGGGTAGTTAGGAGTTGGTTTTTGGTTCCCATGAAGGGAAATGGTTTATATATACTTGAAATGATGAAAAATGGGCAGAGAGGGTGGATCTATGGATGGTTAATTGGTACAGAGATATTTGATTCAGAACCTCATTGTCATATCATGTTGTGGGTGATTGTTGGTTGTCTTCCATTAGGGAAACTTGTTTGGCATTTCCTGGCACTTGGATGTTTTTCACATCTATTGTTTCCATCAATGCCAAAGAGGGATATTGTTGGCAATTTGGTGGAATTGATTATGTGTTGCATTGATGTTTGTCATTGATGTCAACACTAGCTGCTTTGGTTGTTTACTGGTATCTGGTTGGTCCCAGTAGGATGATTAGTTTCTGGTTGGTATGATCATGCTTTTATCTAAGGAATTGGTTTGAATTGGTTATTCATGTGTTCCTAATGTGTATCACATTCAGTTGGTTCAAGATTTGATGATCCAGAAGCTATCACTTGTTCTAGTAGGCCTTTTGGTTACTGGTGAGGGTTTCACCGATAGAGCTTTGTTAAATATCTTTTGATATTATGCATAAGTGGTGTTGGTGCGGCTTCTAGAAGGTTATCTAGATGCTAATGGTTATCATGTTCATGTTCCAGTTGTTTGCGGTGTTTCATTTGGCTTATGGTGACCTATTATAGGTTCGGTGGTTATTCTGCTAGGTTATGGATCGGTTTATGTAACGTGTGGGTTGATGCTTCTGATGCATTACTAGTTGGATTCATTGATTGGATTATATTGTTTTCAGCCTAAGATGACTTGGTTGATCATTATATTGTGGGTTTAAGTTCTGAATTTATTGTATTATCTTTTAGGTGGTTGACCTAATTGTTTATGTCCCAAGTTGGTATAAATATGTGTAAGATCTCTTTGTAGAAAAAGAAAATTATGTATGATATGGGATGATGTGAACAATGTTGTAATCATTCATGCAGAGGATTTTTTCAATCATAGGTGATTGAATTGGGTTTGTGGAAGAGATTTAAGGCCTCTGGTATTGAGCTTAACCGGAACTGTACTCAAGCATGGGAGATGCTATACTTGTAGTTCAATCTTCATTCTAGATTGTTGTCCGATGTTTTTTGTAGTTAGTGAGACTCCTTTTGTGATGAGAAGTGTGCTCTAGGATGTTGGCCTTCTTGAATGTACATGCCCCTTATTGTAATATTTATTCATCTAATCAGTGGATAGATATTGTAGGTCTCCAATCCCACTATGGTTTTTCCTCTTTGATATTTTCCACATATAAATCTATGGTGTTATGTTGTTCATCTTTGTGGTTGCATTGTTTCTTATTTTTATATGCTTTTATGTTTACCGGTTGTTGAGTTGTTGTATTAATAAGGTTAAATTTCTCCATTCCGGTAGAACACTGATTCACTCCCCCCCTCCCCCCTCTCAGTGTTCTTGGATCTCAACAATTGGTATCAGAGCTATCATTCATTCTGAATTGATGTGTTGGTGCTACTACCCCGGGGGAGTAATTAGTCTTGTGATTCAATGGTTTATGATTTTTCTTTGATATTTATGTCAGATTTCTGGCATTGTGGTATCAAAGTAAAATCCTAGATACCAGAGCAAGGATTCAACATTATCAATTCCTTCCTTCTAAGAATATCCATTGCAAACCAATCAAATCAAGTTCCAATAACATCCAAGTCTATGTTTTGTCCTTTTTTAACTGATCCAATTCCTCTTCCATAGCTTTCATCCAACATTCATCTTTACAAGCTTTAATAACTAATGTTGGTACAATTAAGGAAATTAAGCATACCTCATTAGCTGCCAACCTTCTTTTTGTCCAATTATCTGATCTTCTGAATGATTCAACCTTACATACCTAGGAATCTACTAATTCTCTATTCCTCTTCCCTAATCTTTAGTTACTGTAGAATTTTTTGATACACCTGGAGTAACTGGTTCTGCATTCTATTCTAGTAAAGTTGTTACCAGTTTAGTTAAGACAATTTCCACTATCTGTTCTTGTTCATAAATTATGATTTGACTTCTATTATGTTCCTCCTCCTTGCGCCAATAATCTCTACCATAGATTTTTATCTTTGTTAAGCTCTATTCTTCACATAAATATCTCTCCCCCTTTGACATCAATGCCATAAATCTGACATAAACATCAAAGAAAAATGATAAACCATTGTATCACAAGACTAACTACTCCCCCTGAGTGGTAGCATCACCACATCAATCCAAAATGAATGATAGCTCTAATACCAATAGTTGGGATCCAAGAACACCGAGAGGGGGGGTGAATCAATGTTCTATTGGAATGGAAAAATTTAACCTTATTTATACAACAACTCAGCAACTGATAAACATAAAAGCATATAACAATAAGAAATAATGCAACCACAAAGATGAACACCATAACACCACAGATTTATACATGGAAAACCTCAAAGAGGAAAAACCATGGTGGGATTGGAGACCCACAATATCTATCCATTGATCAAATGAATAAATATTACAATAAGGGGCTTGCACATGCAGGAAGGTCAATAGCCTAGAGCAGACTGCTCATCACAAAAGGAGTCTCATTGACTACAGAAAACATTGGACAACAATCCAGAATGAAGATTGAACTGCAAGTATAGCATCTCTCTTGCCTGAGTACAATTATGGTTAAGTTCAATACCAAAGGCCTTAAACCTCTTCCATAAACCCAATTTGATCACCTATGATCGAACAAGTCCTCTGCATATGATTACAAAAATGTTTGCATATATACCATTCATGATCTTATGTGATCTACAAGGAGATCTTACATCATATTTATACCAACCTGGGACCTAAACAATTAGGTCGGCCACCTAAAAGATAATACAATAAATTCATAGCTTAAAACCGCAATATAATGATCAACCAAGTTGGCTTAGGACCGAAACAACATAATCCAATCAATGAATCCAACCGGTAATGCATCAAGCCACATGTTACATAAACCGGTCCATAACCTAGCAGAATAACCACCAGACCTATAATAGGTTGACATAAGCCAAATGAAACACCACGAACAACTGGGACATGAACATGATAACCATCAGCATCTAGATAACCTTCTAGAAGCTGCACCAATAGCACTTATTGGATTCATCAAAAAATCTTCAACGAAGCTCTACTGGTAAAACCCTCATCGGTAACCAAAAGGCTTACTAGAACAAGTGATAGCTTCTTGATCATCAAATCCCAAACCAACTAAATGTGATACACATCAAGAACACATGAATAATTAATCCAAACCAATTCCATAGCCCAAACCAACTGAATGCGATACACATCAGGAACACATGAATAATTAATCCAAACTAATTCCATAGACCAAAGCATATCGGAGCATACCGGATCAACATGATCTTATCAACCTGAAGCCAATCATCCTACTGGGACCAACAGGATATCGGTAAATAGCCAAAGCAGCTAGTGTTGACATCAATGACAAACATCAATGCAAAACATAATCAATTCCTCCAAATTGCCAACAATATCCCCCTTTGGCATTGATGGAAACACTAGATGTGAAAAAAATCCAAATGCCAAGAAATGCCAAACAAGTCTCCCCCAATGGAAGACAACCAACAATCTCCCACAACATGATATGACAATGAGGTTCTGAATCAAATATCTCTGTACCAATTAACCATCCATAGATCCACCCTCTTTGCCCATTTTTCATCATTTCAAGTATATATAAACCATTTCCCTTGGGAACCAAAAACCAACTCCTAACTACCCATTCATCCACTTTGTGGGTGTTTACAACTTTAATTTATTGTCAAATTGACACTTTTAGTTGTCAATTGACAAGTTTTTAACCTTTTTGCATCTTGACACTTTCTAATCAACTTTATTACATTAATATGGTCACACAAGACCTTATGAAACTTAAAATTCTCATTAAAAACCTATTCTACCCATTGAATCCCATTGCATTACTCATTTTGACATTATTTTGCTCACATGACAATTTTTGACAACTTATTACAAAATGACTCATTACATGAGTTTGATGACTCCAAATGGCATTATTAGCCATGTTTACAATATCAAATGGTCATAATTGACCTTACAATTTAAATGTCTCATTGATCTTCATTGTGGCCTCATGATGGCCATGTTTGACTTGGGTGCTCTGCATCAGAATCCCAATTCAATCTATCATAAGCCTTCATCACATCCAGCTTAAGAATCATAGCCATAATTTTAAGGGAGGAAACAAAATGGAGTACTTCATGGGCTATAATAGCACCATCATATGTTTCCTTACCAGGGACAAAACCCCCTGTTCCTTAGATATGATTGTAGGAATAAGTTTAGAAAGTCTAACCAAGATAGCTTTAGTAAAGATCTTATAAATTGTATTGCATAAAGTTATAGGTTGGAAATCCACAAAAGACTGAGGATTATCAACCTTAGGGATAATTTCAATAAGAGTATTATTCATATCTTTAAGAATTGATCTGTTTCTTCTGGATTCTTCTAGTGCAAGAAGAACATCATTCCCAACAAAAATCCCAACCTTTCTAAAAAAATAAAGTTGTAAAGCCATCTAGTCTAGGAGCCTTCTCCAGAGCCATAGAGAAAACAAACTCTTTCAATTCATGGAGAGAGAAAGGAGCCATTAACATGTTATCCTCATCAATAATGAGGAAAGGAACAAAATCAACAAAATTACCATCCAAATCCATAGGCTCAGCCGAAAGTAAAGATTTAAAAAATCTAATAGCTTCTAAAGCAATATCATTTTCATCCACTAAGAGCGAACCATTCAAATATTGAATAAAAGAAACTCTATTTCATTGTCTCTTTAATTTAGTGGAGGAAAGAAATAATTTTGTATTCTTGTCACCCTCAGCTAGCCACAAGTCTCTAGACTTTTGCCTCCAATACGCCTCTTCTCAAGCTAGGACTTCCTCAAGTTGTCCTTGAAGGTCCTTATGTTTACTAAAAATAAATGAATCCATCCCCTTACACATAATTATATCATTTAACTGCTCAATTTCATTTTATAAGCAAGCTTTTTCAACAAAAAATATTTTTAAAGTGAGTTTTATTCCGTACCCGGATTCTGCCCTTAAGGAAAGTTATTTTTTTAACAATCCAGTACATCCTAGACCCAGTTACAAAAGGACCAGATTTCCACCACCATTTCAAAAGAGGAAGGAAGGATTGATCCCTAAACCACATATGCTCAAATTTAAAAGGAAGCTTATGAGGATCCCTATCTTTAAGGATTGTAAACAAAATAGGAAAGTGATCAGATCTAGGATTAGGCAAAACAATAGAAAAATTTTCCAAATCAAAGGAAAACCAATTCTCATAAATAAGAAAATGATCCAATCATTCAGTGATCTGCGAGAAATCCTTTCTCATACTAGTCCATGTAAAAGGGTTGTTTTATGTTTTACAATCAATCAAATGTAATTTCTGAATAAAATAACTAAAGTCCCTCATAATGCGCTTATTGGGAATAATTCCCCCAGATTTCTTGAATCATCATTGATAATAGCATTGAAATCTCCCCCAAATATCATAAATTGATTACAAAGAGGGGCAAAAACTAGAGTTAGATGATCCCAAAGAATTTTCTTATCCAGAATGCCCGAAGACCCATATACATTAAACAACCAGAATTTAATCTCAAATAATCTACTCTTAACTAGACCCAACATCCAATTAACACAAGCAAATACCAAAGATAAATCAACAATAGAATCATTCCAAAGAAAAGAAATCCCCCCCAAGGCCCCCAAGGAAGGAGCAAGACAAAATTTATAATACCTGCAAGAACCAAACAAACTTTTAGCAGAAGCCACATTTAACTTGGTTTCCTGAAGCATAAGCACATCCCACTTCATCAAATCCAATTGAGATTTAATGAGGCATTTCTTGTTAGGGGCATTTAAGCCCTAAAATTCCAAGATATGACCCTCATTGTCCTCATGGGGAGGCAGAGGCTCCCCAATTCATCTTAGAATTACCTTGAGAAAGTTTTCCCTCAGCAAAGTCCACCTGTAAATTACTCTTTGTAGTTACAAACCTATTAAAATATGGGCTAAACGTTTTCTCCTTTCTCTTCTTTGAACTTACAAAAGGAGAAAGTAAAGTGGACTGAATGCCAACATCAATCTCTTATTGAGTCTTAGATTTTTTTGGCTTTCTACCCCTCCTAGAAGGAGAAGTAAATGGAGATGACAACAAATATTGGACTAGAGGAATATTACCCTTAATGTCCACCAGAGGCAAAACCTCATTCACATTCTCCTTCTCAGGAGAAAGAATCTCAAAGGGATTGCGAGAAGGAGGAATCCCCAATGCAGTATGCATTTTAGACAAATCACAATCTATAGAATCTATAATTCGCTCAATAACACCATTATCCAAAACCATATTATTCTCATTTACTTGTTGGCATTACATTAATATTGTTGATATAATTGATAGAGGATGATTTTTGTCTTAATAATATTATTTTGTCATTGATGTCAAGCAATTGACTTTCTAATTCAGTATGATGTTGCCATATCTTAAAATGTATGTTTTGATGAGTATAAAGATGTTGGTAAGTGACACAAAAAGAATGTGAAAATGAAGGGGAGTAATAAGTTATTCAATGGGCAACTATTACTGAGTTAGACAATGATGAGATTATGTTATTTTGATTGTTTTGATATCCTATATATATATATATATATATATATATATATATATGTATTCAAAGACTGAATAAGAAGGAAAAGATTTCATGTAATAGAATGAGTAAAGGTTTGATACTGTTCTATTTTACCGAGCAAGGAGCTAGTCAGTAAACACCAAGGTTATTAGTGTCGGATAAAGAAGGAAGAAGTTACTGAGTAAAGTTTTGTATTTACCGAGTATCAACCGAGCAGTAACAGAATGCATTGGATGAATAAATACATTATTAAATGAAGGATGCCAATGAGCTGGAGATTTATAGAAGATTGGAATATCATGCAAGAAGTTTGTTAAGGACCAACGACAATGAAAATACAAGAGTTAGATGTATAGTGCAGATTGAACGGTCATAACCAAGCACAAGTACCAAGGAAGGTATACAAGTTCCAAGGCAAGATAAAACATTTTTCAGTTCGAAGGATTCAATGAACCTAGTCAAGCTTGAAGATTTGATGGCTAAGATTAATCATGGGAAATGTGATTAAGGAGATTAGGTGGTTAGGAATTGCTTATAAATAAGGAAAAGTTGATGAACACAGAATGCAGGCAAATAGAAGAATAGTGATGATGCTGAAGTGATTACCGAGTACATAATATTGAAGATCAGATTGAAGAACAAATTGAGAAGCTTAGCAAGGAGGAAGATAAGTCTTATGACAAGATTATTTTGAGCACATAGAGTCTACTTTAACATTTCAGATGTGAAGTTGCAGATATATTTTATTACTATTATTTATTTTTGTAAGTGACAGGAAATCTCTTAACCCAGTGGACCTAACAGTCTTATTTGTAAATCCTCTAGCAAGGTAACATTCTGAATGAGTGTTTGAAATCCTCTGACAAGGTCACTTCTAACAAAGTGCAAGATTCTGATAGATCTAAGGGAAATCCCTTGACCGGGTCACATCTAGCAATGTGTTTATGTAATCTTTAATAGGATTGGCTTTTAACCGAGCATACTCTAGAAGAGTATATTTTCTTAGTGGGTTTGAAATCCCACAGTGGTTTTTCCCTATTTGGGTTTCCACATTAAATCTAGTGTTATATGTGTTTTGTTGTTTCAAGTTTATCAGTTTATGAGTTTGAATGATTTACAGTCATAGTTGCATATC
This sequence comes from Cryptomeria japonica, assembly GCF_030272615.1. Classification (NCBI taxonomy): domain Eukaryota; kingdom Viridiplantae; phylum Streptophyta; class Pinopsida; order Cupressales; family Cupressaceae; genus Cryptomeria; species Cryptomeria japonica. The sequence continues at coordinate 265,949,737 of NC_081415.1, forward strand.
AAGTTCGTTCTACCAAGGTTGAATCTAGATAGATCATTGAATTGTGAGTTTATCTGATTCACCCCCACCCCCCCTCTCATCTAACTAACAATTGGTATCAGAGCTAGAACTCCAAAAGAAAAGTTTAAAGGAACTTGAGGCAAGATCCGAAGATGTATAAAAGGGATGCACCAAAGTTGAACAAGTCAAGTTTCTCCACATGGTAGAAAAGGATGAAGCTGCACTTATCAGGAATTGGAGAATATGCAACATATTATCTGGAGAATGATTACACTGCACCTAGCACCTACCCGATGAAAATGGAAGAGATAAAGGCAAAGAAAGAACATATTCAAGCAATGATTGAAATAACATCAGCATTGACTGACTCAGAGTTTAATGATCTAGAAGGTTGTAATGATGCCAAAGCTATGTGGAATAAGCTTATATCTATGTATGGTGGTGATGAACATGTTCAAAGAGAAAAAGTAGACAGTCTAAGAGGACAACTTGAATCCATGAGAATGAATGAAGGTGAGAACATAATCCAATACAGTACAAGGTTAAAGGAAACTGTCAATCAAATCAAAGGAGCAGGAGGAACTATTGAAGAAAATGATGTAACAAGTAAGTTGTTGAGAACACTTCTACCTGCTTATGCCATTCGAGTCTCTGCAATTAATAAATTAAGGTCTATACCAAACATGCTAGTCTCTTTGGATGCTACTATCGGTAAGCTACATGCTTTTGAGTTAAGTAATTTTGATAACAATGGGTCTTCGGTTAACAAAGTTGAATTTGCATTCAGTTCTTTTCATCTTCATGAATCTAATGATTACAATGATAGAATGTATAAGTATGTTGAAGGAAATCTTAGTGGAGCAAGTGAGAGATTTCACAAAAACATGGAAGAAGTACATAAACTATATGAGGAAATCAGAAAGCAAGAAGAGTTTGAAGCATTATTGGCCATAAGGTTACCGAGAGGCAAAGGTAAGTATAAAGGAAAGTTACCTTTGAAATGTTTTAACTGTGATAAAATTGGACATATGACTTCAAAATGTCCTAACAAAGAATCTAGTGAAAAGAGCGAATACCGAGATGACAAACAAAAAGACTACCAATACAGAGGGCACCGAGACTTCAGAAGGAGAGATAGAAAGACATGCCTAGTAGCTAATGAGGAATCCAATGATGATAAATCTGATGGGACTGAGATAGAGGAAGTTGTATATGTGCCTATTAAAGATGGATCAAATGAAGAAAGGTATGAAGAAAAAGCCTTAATATCACACATAAATAATAATGATTCTTGGATCATAGATAGTGGATGCTCACATCACATGACAGGTGATAAACACAAGTTTGTTAAATTAGAAGATTATGATGGAGGTTATGTAAGATTTGGTAATGATGCACCATGTCCTGTGAAAGGTAAAGGATCTATCACACTTCTTGAAAATGCTAAATGTGATGATGTATATTGGGTTGAAGGTTTGAAATACAATTTGTTGAGTGTAGCACAGCTAAACAATACAGGATACCGAATAGAATTTCAGAAAGGAATTGTCAAAGTTCATGACAAACATGGAAAGTTGACTGCTACTAGGACTCAAACAAGAGGTAATGCATTTTATCTTGACTCAACTCAGAACAATTGTCTATATGCAAAAATAGAAGACACCTGGTTATGGCATAAAAGGTTTTGTCATGTAAATTTTGATAACCTAATCAAAATAAGTAAGAAGCACTGAGTAAGAGGTCTACCGAGCTTGGAAAAACCTAATAATGCAATATGCCAAGGATGCCATATGGGTAAGATGAAAAAATCAAGCTTTACAAGTAAGTCTTACACTTCTAAAGGAATTTTAGATCTTATACACACTGATCTTTATGGTCCTATGAAAGTTCAAAGTTATTATGGTGATAAATACTTCATATTATTTGTGGATGATTACTCAAGGATGATGTCAGTTATGTTTTTAAAAGAGAAATCAGAAGCCTTTCAAATGTTCAAATGGTATAAGGCAAGAGTTGAAAATGAAACAAGAAGACAGTTGAAATGTCTAAGATCTGATAGAGGAGGAGAGTTCATTTCAGATGAATTTAACTTATTCTGCAATGATCATGGTATAAAGAGACAAGTGTCTGCACCGAGAACACCACAACAAAATGGGATAGCTGAAAGAAGAAACAGATCAATTGTAGATTGTGCCAGAACCTTGATGATAGAAAAGAGACTACCTCAAATATTTTGGAGAGAAGTAATAAGCACTATAGTTTACACCTTGAACCAAGTCCAACTGAAGAAAGAAACTATGAAGACACCGTATGAAATCTGGTATGACAAGAAACCAAATGTAAGTTATTTTAAAATATTTGGAAGTAGATGTTATGTTCACAAAGATGACAGAAATGGAAATTTTGATCAGAAAAGCAAGGAAGGAACATTTCTTGGTTATTCCTCTAGGAGTAAAGCATTTAAATGTCTAATCAAATCATCTAACAAAATAGTGGAAAGTGCAAATGTGAAAATTGATGAATTTGCAGAAAGGAATGATGAAGGAAACTCCAAAGAACCAAAAGATTATGAAGAGTTTGTATATGTACAACTGAGAAGTCTAACCGACAAAGTCGATGAAGAAAATACTTAGTTACCGAGTGATGAAGAAGATCATACAGAGCCTACCGAGCCTATATTAGCAAAATATGTCAAAAGAAATCATGCATCAAGTCAGATTATAGGAGATAAGGATGATCCAGTGATGACAAGGAACAAACTGAGATAGAACACATGTCTGATATCTGAGTTTGAACCGAGGATAGTAAAAGAGGCATTAAGCAATGTGTTGGCAATATTGCATTATAATAGGCAATGAAAGATTGTTGACATTTCAATAAGGATATTGAGAAGGTTGTTGATGATTATGGACATAGTTGATTAAAGATGTTTTACTATCTTGATATTATTATTTTGTCATTGATGTCAAGAAATTGATTTTCTAATTCAGTATGATGTTGCCATATCTTGAGAAGTATGATATGAAGATTATAAAGAAGTCGGTAAAGACATAGGAAAGAATATGATGAATAAGGGGATAAGTTATTCAATGGGCAACTCTACCAAGTCAAACAATGATGAGATCTTGATGTTTTAGATTGTTTTAACATCATACATATGTTGTAAAATGTAAAGGTTAATACTATACTATGTTATCAAGCAAAGAACCTAGTCGGTAAACCCTAAGGAACCTAGTCGGTAAACCCTAAGGTTATCGCTATCGGTTAATGAAGGCAAAATGTCTACCGAGTGAAGTTTAGTATTTACCGAGTTGTAACCGAGTTATAACAGAATGCATTAAATGTTTACATGTGATATTTAATGAATGGTGCTGATGACCTAGAGTGGATCAATGATTGGTAAGTCATGGAAGTAGTTTCTTAATGAATCTAAGGCAATGGAAAGTCGGCAAGAAGATCTACAACTCAGATTGAACCGCATTACCCTAACACAAGTTCCAAGGTGAATATGCAAGTTCCAAGGTGGGGTAAAACATTTTCAAGTCAAAAGATACATTGAACCTGGACAAGATTGAAGATCTGATGGCTATGATTGATCATGGGAAATGTAATCAATGAGATTAAGCAGTTAGAAGACTGTTTATAAATAGGAAACTATTGATAAACAATGTATGCGAGCAAGTGTATGCACAGGGATGCTACATAGTGATTGCCGAGCACAGAAGCTTGAAGACTTGTTAGAATAACAAAGTATTGATGCCCAGCAGATAGACAAGATTAGTTCTATGTCTAGATTGTATTGAACAAATAGGAATATGCTTTAGCATTTTAGATGTGAAGTTGTAGATAGATTTTTATTACTGTTATTTTGTGAAAGTGATAGGAAATCTCTTAACCAAGTGGACTTAACAAACTTATATGTAAATCCTCTAAAAAGGTGACATTCTGATTGAGTGTTTGAAATCCTTTGACAAGGTCACTTCTAACAAAGTGAAGATCCTAACAGATCTGAGGGAAATCCCTTAACCGGGTCACATCTAGCAATGTGTTTGTAATCTTTGACAAGATTTTCTTTTAACCGAGCATACTCTAGAAGAGTATATTTCTTAGTGGGTCCGAAATCCCATAGTGGTTTTTCCCTATTTGGGTTTCCACGTTAAATCTAGTGTTATGAGGTTTATATTGTTCATATGCTTTTGAGTTTGCATGTTTGACATTTTTTGGTTATATGACTGATATATGTGTTATCAAGGTTGAATCTAATGTTTTTATGGATGATTAAGTTTGTATGATTCACTCCCCCCCCCCTCTCATCTTGTTGGCTATTGGATCTGTACTTATATTAAGTATCAGAACTATCAATTGGTATCAGAGCTTTGGACTCCGAAAGGAAAGTTTAAAGGCACTTGAGTTAAAGATCCAAAGATGTATAAGAGGGATGCACCTAAGCTGAATAAGTCAAGTTTCTCTACATGGCAGAAAAGGATGAAGCTACATCTATCAAGAGTTGGAGAATATGCTATATACTATCTAGAGAATGATTTTGTTGCACTGAGCACCTATCCATTGACTATGGAAGAGATAAAGGTGAAGCAAGAACATATTCAAGCAATGATTGAAATAACATCTGTATTGACCGATTCTGAGTTTAATGATCTAGAAGGATGTACTGATGCAAAGGCAATGTAGACTAAGCTCATATTTGTATATGGAGGAGATGAAAATGTTCAAAGAGCAAAAGTAGATAGTTTAAGAGGAGAACTTGAATCTATGAGGATGAATGAAGGTGAGAACATAACCCAGTACAGTACAAGACTAAAGGAGATTGTAAATCAAATCAAAGGAGCAGGAGGAACTATTGAAGAAAAGGATGTGATAAGTAAGTTGTTAAGAACCCTTCTACTTGCCTATGCAATCTGAGTCTCTGCAATCAATGAATTGAGGTCTATACCTAATATGCCAGTTTCCTTGGATGCTACTATTGGTAAGCTACATGCATTTGAGTTAAGTAATTTTGATAACAGTGGGTCATCGGTAAATAAAGTTGAATCTGCATTTAGTTCTTTTCATCTGAATGAATCTAATGATTACAATGAAAGAAAGTATAAGTACTATGAAGGAGATCACAGTGGAGCAAGGGAAATATTTCGGAAGAACATGGAGGAGGTACACAAACTATATGAAGAAATTAGCAAGCAAGAAGAGTTTGAAGCACTATTGGCCAAAAGGTTACCGAGAGGCAAAGGTAAGTATAAAGGAAAACTACCTTTGAAATGTTTCAATTGTGATAAGATTGGACATATGGCCTCTAACTGTCCATACAAATATTTCACTGAAAAGAGAGATTACCGAGATGACAGACAAAAAGATAATAATTACAGAGGACACCGAGACTTCAGAAGAAGAGATAGAAAGACATGCTTAATTGCTGATGAGGAATCTAACGATGATAAATCAGATGAGATTGATACAGAGAAAGTTGATTATGTGGCTATCAAGGATGGATCAGATGAAGAAAGGTATGAAGAAAAAGCTCTAATATCTCACATAAACACTAATGATTCTTGGATTATAGATAGTGGATGCTCAAATCATATGACAGGAGATAAACACAAGTTTGTTATGTTAGAAGATTATGATGGAGGCTATGTTAGATTTGGTAATGATGCACCATGTCTGGTAAGAGGTAAAGGATCCATAACACTTCTTGATAATGCAAGATGCAATGATGTTTATTGGATTGAAGGTTTGAAATACAATTTGTTGAGTGTAGCATAGCTAAACAACACAGGTTACCGAATAGAATTTCAGAAAGGAATTGTCAAAGTTCATGACAAGAATGGAAAGTTAGCTGCTACTGGGACACAAACAAAAGGTAATACATTTCACCTTGACTCAACTCACAATAAGTGTTTGTATGCAAAGATTGATGATACTTGGTTATGGCATAAAAGTTTTTGTCATGTTAATTTTGATAATCTGATCAAAATAAGTAAGAAGCACCGAGTAAGAGGTCTATCAAGTCTTGAAAAACCTGAGAATGCTATGTGTCGAGGATGCCAGATGGGTAAGATGACAAGATCAAGCTTTACAAGTAAGTGCTACACTTCTAAAGGAATTTTAGATCTTGTGCACACTGATCTTTGTGGTCCTATGAAAGTTCAAAGTTATTATGGTGATAAGTATTTCATATTATTTGTGGATGATTATTCAAGGATGATGTCAGTAATGTTTTTAAAAGAAAAATCAAAAGCTTTTCAAATGTTTAAATGGTACAAGGCTAGAGTTGAAAATGAAACAAGAAGACAACTAAAATGTCTTAGATCAGATAGAGGAGGAGAGTTCACATCTGATGAGTTCAACCTATTTTGCAATGATCATGGTATTAAAAGACAAGTCTCTGCACCGAGAACTCCATGGCAGAATGGAATAGCTGAAAGAAGAAATAGATCTATTGTGGATTGTGCTAGAACACTGATGATTGAGAGGAAGGTTCCATAAACATTTTGGAGAGAAGCAACAAGCAGAGTCGTTTACACCTTGAACCGAGTTCAATAGAAGAAAGTTACTTTGAAGACACCTTATGAAATCTGGTATGGCAAGAAACCTAATGTAAGTTATTTTAAAATCTTTCGAAGTAAATGCTATGTTCATAAAGATGATAGAAATGGCAAGTTTGATCAAAAAAGTGAAGAAGGAACATTTCTAGGATATTCTTCCAGAAGCAAAGCATTTAAATGTCTGATCAAATCATCTAACAAAATAGTAGAAAGTGCAAATGTGAAAATTGATGAATTTGCAGAAAGAAATGATGAAGGAAATTCCAAAGAACCAAAAGACTATGATGAATTTGTTTATGTGCAACTAAGAAGTTCTACTGAGATAACTGTTGAAGAAAATGAAGAAAATATCCAGTTACCGAGTGATGAAGAAGATCATACAGAGCCTACCGAGCCTATATTAGCCAAGTATGTCAGAAGACACCATGCACCAAGTTAGATTATAGGAGATAAGGATGATCCAGTGATGACAAGGAACAAACTGAGACAGAACATGTGTTTGATATCTGAATTTGAACCGAGAATAGTGAAAGAGGCATTTAACAGTGAAGATTGGATAAATGCTATGATAGAAGAGATTGATCAAATCAAGAAGAATGACACATGGACACTGGTCCCAAGACCAAAGGAAAAAAATATAATCAGTACAAAGTGGATCTTCAGAAACAAGTTAAATGAAAAAGGTGAGGTCATTCGGAACAAAGCAAGACTAGTTTGCAAAGGTTATGCCCAAGAAGAAGGAATTGATTATGGTGAGACTTTTGCACCTGTTGCTAGACTTGATGGAGTAAGAACATTGTTGGCATATGCTACTTTCAAGAAATTCAAAGTATATCAAATGGATGTCAAATCTGCATTTCTGAATGTAATATTAGAAGAAGAAGTTTTCATTGAACAACCTGAAGGATTTGTTGAAGACAATAATAAAGATCAGGTATGTAAATTGAACAAAGCTTTATATGGTCTGAAAGAAGCACCAAGAGCATGGTATGAAAGATTGCACTCTTATTTGATTAAGATTGGTTTTATAAGGACAAGTGAGAATAGCAACATGTACATGAAGAATGATGAAAATGGAATACTAATCTCAGCCATATTTGTTGATGATATTATATTTTGTGGAAATGACTCTTTATGCAAGAATTTTGGAAATGAAATGAGCAAAGAATTTGAGATGTCATTAATCGGTGAGATAAAGTATTTTATAGGTTTACAGATACTGCAAATGAAAAATGAGATTTTCATTACCCAATCCAAGTACATAAAGGAAATCTTGAAGAAATTTGAAATGGAGGATTCAAAACCAATAAGTACTCCTATGACTACCAACTGTAAACTATCAAAGAATGATGAATCTGCATCTATTGATGAGACACTCTACCGATCCATGATTGGAAAGTTGCCATATGTTGTTCATAGCAAGCCAAATATAGCACATGCAGTAGGTATTGTTGCAAGATTCTCTGCAGATCCTAAGGAAATACACATGACAGCAATCAAAAGAATTTTCAGATACTTAAAAGGCACTGAAGAGTATGGCTTAGTATATCAAAAAGGAAATGATTTTGATTTAAAAGTTTATACTGATGCTGATTGGGCAGGCAACATTGATGATAGGAAAAGCACAAGTGGAGGAGCTTTCTTCTTAGGGGAAAGACTAGTGAGTTGGCTTACCAAGAAACAAGGATGTGTTTCTCAGTCAATAGCAGAAGTTGAATACGTTGCTGCAACACTGAATTGTACCAACATTGCATGGATCAAACAACTATTGGAAGGTATAAATGAGAAAGTTACTGAGCCAGTAACTATATTCTGTGACAATACTAGTGCCATTAATATTTCAAAGAATCCTATTATGCACTCTAAGACAAAGCACATATCTATCAAATATCATTATCTTAGAGAAGAAGCTTAAGAGAAGAAAGTGGTGTTGGAATATGTTAACACAAAGGAGCAAATAGCAAATATCTTCACCAAGCCACTACCAAAGGACACTTTTGAATATCTTAGAAGTAAGTTAGGGGTCCTACCCCTATCTTCTACTCACTGACCGAGTTCGGTGAAAGCATCAATTCGATGACTCTATTGAATATCTTTTGGGGAGTTGATGCTGGAGTGATACACTTCAGAATGTTTTTTCTAAAAGTGTACTAGAGTTAATACTGGAATAATATAGAGAATAATACAAGGAACAAGAATTGAAGACAACTACTTTGACTGAGACTCAGTTGATACACAACAGCAGGAAATAACTTCTTACAGAAAGAAATTATGTTTTACTTCTATTATTTTTGGCATTGTTGTCAAAGGGGGAGAAGGCTATTATGGGGGAGAAGATCTACCAAAGGGGTAGAAGACCTAAGAAGATTGAAATAAAGACTGAAAATAGAAGAGAAGTCTAATGTATGGGGGAGAGCATTTCAGCATTTCAGAATCACAGCAATCCGAATCTTTTAAAGGTCGAATCAATTGGTTTTTCCATCAATGCCAAAGGGGGAGATTGTTGGCAATATTGTATTATAACAGACAATGAAAGATTGTTGACATTTCAATAAGGATATTGAGAAGATTGTTGATGATTATGGACATAACTGATTAAAGATGTTTTACTATCTTGATATTATTATTTTGTCATTGATGTCAAGAAATTGATTTTCTAATTCAATATGATGTTGCCATATCTTGAGAAGTATGATATGAAGATTATAAAGAAGTCGGTAAAGACACAGGAAAGAATATGATGAATAAGGGGATAACTTATTCAATGGGCAACTCTATCGAGTCAAACAATGATGAGATCTTGATGTTTTAGATTTTTTTAACATCATACATATGTTGTAAAATGTAAAGGTTAATACTATACTATGTTATCAAGCAAAGAACCTAGTCGGTAAACCCTAAGATTATCGCTATCGGTTGATGAAGGCAGAATGTCTACCGAGTGAAGTTTAGTATTTATCGAGTTGTAACCAAGTTATAATAGAATGCATTAAATGTTTACATGTGATATTTAATGAATGATGCTGATGAGCTGGAGCGGATCAATGATTGGTAAGCCATGGAAGTAGTTTGATAATGAATCTAAGGCAATGGAAAGTCGGCAAGAAGATCTACTGCTCAGATTGAACCGCATTACCCTAACATAAGTTTCAAGGTGAATATGCAAGTTCCAAGGTGGGGTAAAACATTTTCAGATCAAAAGAGACATTGAACCTGGACAAGATTGAAGATCTGATGGCTATGATTGATCATGGGAAATGTGATCAATGAGATTAAGCGGTTAGAAGATTGTTTATAAATAGGAAATTGTTGATAAACAATGTATGCAGGCAAGTGTATGCACAGGGATGCTACATAGTGATTACCGAGCACAGAAGCTTGAAGACCTATTAGAATAATAGAGTATTGATGCCCAGCAGATAGACAAGATTAGTTCTATGTCTAGATTGTATTGAACAAATAGGAATCTGCTTTAGCATTTTAGATGTGAAGTTGCAGATAGATTTTTATTACTGTTATTTTGTGAAAGTGACAGGAAATCTCTTAACCGAGTGGACTTAATAGTCTTATATGTAAATAAGGTGACATTCTGATTGAGTGTTTGAAATCCTTTGACAAGGTCACTTCTAACAAAGTGAAGATCCTAACAGATCTGAGGGAAATCCCTTAACCGGGTCACATCTAGCAATGTGTTTGTAATCTTTAACAAGATTTTCTTTTAACCGAGCATACTCTAGAAGAGTATATTTCTTAGTGGGTCTGAAATCCCACAGTGGTTTTTCCCTATTTGGGTTTCCACGTTAAATCTAGTGTTATGAGGTTTATATTGTTCATATGCTTTTGAGTTTGCATGTTTGACAGTTTTTGGTTATATGACTGATATATGTGTTACCGAGGTTGAATTTGATGTTTTTATGGATGATTAAGTTTGTATGCCCCCCCCCTCTCATCTTGTTGGCTATTGGATCTGTACTTATATTAAGTATCAGAACTATCACAATGAAGATTGGGTGAATGCTATGATAGAAGAGATTGAACAAATCAAGAAAAATGAAACATGGACACTAGTCCCAAGACCAAAAGAGAAAAATGTAATCAGTACAAAGTGGATTTTCATAAATAAGCTAAATGAAAAAGGTGAGGTCATTCAGAATAAAGCAAGGCTAGTTTGCAAAGGTTATGCTCAAGAAGAAGGAATAGACTATGGTGAGACTTTTGCACCTATGGAAAGACTTGAAGGAGTGAGAACATTGTTGGCATATGTTGCTTACAAAAATTTCAAGGTATATCAAATGGATGTTAAATCTGCATTTTTGAATGGTATACTAGAAGAAGAAGTTTACATTGAACAGCCTGAAGGATTTATTGAAGAGAAGAATAAAGATCAGATATGTAAGTTGAACAAAGCTTTATATGGCCTAAAGCAAGCACCTAGAGCATGGTATGAAAGGTTGCACTCTTACTTAATCAAGATTGGATTTATGAGGACTAGTGAAAACAACAACATGTATATGAAGAATGATGAGATTAATGGAATACTGATTTCAGCCATATTTGTTGATGATATTATTTTTTGTGGTAATGATTCTTTATGCAAGAACTTTGGAAATGAAATGTGTAAAGAATTTGAGATGTCATTAATCAATGAAATAAAGTATTTTATAGGTTTACAGATACTGCAAATGAAAAATGGAATTTTCATTACTCAATCCAAGTATATAAAGGAAATCTTGAAGAAATTTGGAATGGGGGATTCTAAACCTATATGTACTCCTATGACTACTAATTGTAAACTATCAAAGAATGATGAGTCTGCATCTGTTGATGAGACACTTTACCGATCTATGATTGGAAAGTTGCAATATGTAGTTCATAGCAGGCCTGATATAGCACATGTAGTAGGTATAGTTGCAAGATTTTTTGCAAATCCCAAAGAAACCCATATGACAGCAATCAAGAGAATTTTTAGATACTTGAGAGGCATTGAAGATTATGGTTTACTATATAAAAAGAGGAATGATTTTGACTTAAAAGTCTATACTGATGTTGATTGGGCAGGAAATATTGATGATAGGAAAAGCACAAGCAGTGGAGCTTTCTTTTTGGGAGAAAGACCAGTGAGTTGGCTTAGCAAGAAACAAGGATGCATTTCACAGTCAACAGCTGAAGTTGAATATGTTGCTACAGCATTGAATTGTACCAATATAGCATGGATCAAACAATTGTTGGAAGGTATGAATGAGATAGTTACCGAGCCAGTAACTATATTTTGTGATAATACAAGTTCTATTAACATTTCAAAGAATCTGGTAATGCACTCTAAGACAAAGCATATCTCTATAAAGTATCATTATCTAAGAGAAGAAGTTCAAGAAAAGAAAGTTGTGTTGGAATATGTTAGCACAAAGGAACAATTAGTAGACATCTTCACAAAGCCACTGCGAAGGGACACTTTTGAGTATCTCAAAAGTAAGTTAGGGGTCCTACCCCTATCTAGTACTCACTAACAAAGTTCGGTGAAAGCATCAATTCTATGACTCTACAAAATACTATTTGTGAGTTGATGCTAATTTACACACTTTAGAAGGCCATTTAATGTTGTGTAGGAAACAGTGAATGAAGACAAGATGCCCTGACCGAGACTATGATGATACATTTGTAGATGTTTTAACAACAAGGAAATTACTTCACAGGGGAAGTAATCATGAATTAGTTTTACTTTTGGCATTGTTGTCAAAGGGGGAGAAGACTAATGACATGGAGAGAAGATTATAGCAAAAGTTTACAGCTCAAGGATAACATGAGAAGGATAACAGGAGAATAATAATAGTAGTCCGAATCAATTGGAATAAATCAAGTTGGTATTGCCATCAATACCAAAGGGGGAGATTGTTGGCATTACATTAAGATTGTTGATATTGAGAAGGTTGTTGGAGATTGTTGATATAATTGATAAAGGATGATTACTGTCTTAATAATATTATTTTGTCATTGATGCAAAGCAATTGATTTTCTGATTTAGTATGATGTTTCCATATCTTAAAAAGTATGTTTTGATGAGTATAAAGATGTCGATATGTGACACAGAAAGAATGTGAAAATAAAGGGGAGTAATAAGTTATTCAATGGGCAACTATTACCGAGTTAGACAGTGATGAAATTATGTTATTTTGATTATTTTCATATCCTATACATGTGTATTCGAAGACTGAATAAGAAGGAAAAGATTTCATGTAATATAATGAGTAAAGGTTTGATATTGTTCTATTTTACTGAGCAAGGAGCTAGTCGGTAAACACCAAGGTTATCAGTGTTGGTTAAAGAATAAAGAAGTTACCAAGTAAAGTTTTGTATTTATCGAGTATCAACCAAGAAGTAACAGAATGCATTGGATGAATAAATACATTATTAAATGAAGGATGCCAATGAGCTGGAGATTTATAGAAGATTGGAATATCGTGCAAGAAGTTTGTTAAGGACCAATGACAATGAAAATACAAGAGTTAGATCTATAGTGCAGATTGAACGGTCATAACCAAGCACAAGTACCAAGGAAGGTATACAAGTTCCAAGGCAAGATAAAACATTTTTCAGTTCGAAGGATTCAATGAACCTAGTCAAGTTTGAAGATTTGATGGCTAATATTAATCATGAGAAATGTGATTAAGGAGATTAAGCGGTTAGGAATTGCTTATAAATAAGGAAAAGTTGATGAACACAGAATGCGGGCAAATAGAAGAACAGTGATGTTGTTGAAGTGATTACCGAGTACAGAATATTGAAGATCAGATTGAAGAACATATTGAGAAGCCTAGCAAGGAGGAAGATAGGTCTTATGACAAGATTATTTTGAGCACATAGAGTCTGCTTTAACATTTTAGATGTGAAGTTGTAGATATATTTTATTACTATTATTTATTTTTGTAAGTGACAGGAAATCTCTTAACCGAGTGGACCTAATAGTATTATTTGTAAATCCTCTAGCAAGGTAACATTCTAAATGAGTGTTTGAAATCCTTTGACAATGTCACTTCTAACAAAGTGCAAGATTCTGATAGATCTGAGGTAAATCCCTTGACCGGGTCACATCTAGCAATGTGTTTATGTAATCTTTAACAGGATTGGCTTTTAACCGAGCATACTCTATAAGAGTATATTTTCTTAGTGGGTCTGAAATCCCATAGTGGTTTTTCCCTATTTGGGTTTCCACGTTAAATCTGGTGCTATATGTGTTTTGTTGTTTCAAGTTTATCAGTTTATGAGTTTGAATGATTTACAGTCATAGTTGCATATCAAGTAAGTTCTACCGAGGTTGAATCTGGATAGATCATTGAATTGTAAGTTTATCTGATTCACCCCCCCCCCCCCTTCTCATCTAACTAACATTACTATTTGTTGAACTCTATCAATAATTTTCTCATCAAGAGCAATCACAGGATTCCTAACCTCATTACTACCCAGTGGATTACAATGAGTCGAAACCTTATGACACAAATGACCAGGAATACCTATATCAAAGTTGGGCTCATCCTGACATGCATTTTCCACATGTAGGCTAGAGGTAAGAGACCCATCCTTCCTACAAGGATTAATGTCACTAATCTTCCTCCCTCCCAAATCTACAGCCT